>NW_026732608.1:0-72500 GCF_028476545.2 Physella acuta | reverse complement strand
AATCTTATTAAAATTATCTCTACATTAAAAATGTTTTAATATAATTTTAAAAACTAAATTCTGAACTTTTCCTCAGATAAAGTGAACTTAACAACCACTGTGAAACAAAACAGTTCTATAACTACACCACCACCAACCACTAGACCAGGTTTAACAGACTCAACTTCCTGGGTAATTCCAAGCACCAAGAGCACTAATGCTCCTTCAGTAAAACATTTGCAAAAAATAAAAAAATAAAAATGATAAAGGAAATTATAAATTATTAAAGTTAGATAACGTTGTTACCAATTACTAGTGTTTGTAACTATACACTAGTAATATATATGCTTATATGCTTATATATATTTATACAATCATATTAATATGTGCCTATATATATATAAATATATATCTATATTATATATATTTATACATATATAATATATTATATATTAGGCCTATATATATATATATATATATATATATATATATATATATATATATATATATATATATATATATATATATATATATATATATATATATATATATATATATATATATATATATATAGGCCTAATATATAATATATTATATATATATATAAATATATAATATATATATATATATATATATATATATATATATATATATATATATATATATATATATATATATATATATATATATATATATATATATATATATATATATATATATATATATATATATATATATATAGGCTATATGAAATCTTAATTAAAGTTATGCTGTCGGTACTAATAGAAAAATAAATATACTATTAAAGGATTTCAATTAAATAATATTAACATTTTAGCATTAAGCAAGAAATATTTTGAATGAAGTAGTATTAAATGTGTCAGTATTTTTCCTTTACTGTAGAGTGGAAAAACAGATGATGAAAGAAACTGGAAGAACCATCACAAGGGTAATCATAACAAGAGAAATCCATCACAGGGAAAAGCCATCAAACGAACATTAATTTCAGAAAAATTCTTATCTTATGTATTTCAGCAAAGAGAAAAGCCATGCAGTGGCTAAAATTGAAATTTTTTTGTGGACGTTTGTTTAATAAAGTTTAGCTTCTTTTATGTCTTAATTTGCAGTCAATATATAGGCTTATTTAACACTTTTTAGACTTTTGACATGAAAATATTTGTAAAACCTTTTAATATTGAAATAAATATACAGTAGCTAAATTTGAGTTTGCTGAATTGTTTAGAGTTTTTCAAATTCATGTAAACACATAATTTAAAAATACTTAGATTAGGTTGTAAAATAGATTTTCAAAAAAAAGCTGGTTAAATTAAAATATATTAACTCCACTTTTCATTTAAAAAAAATGTCAAATTTATAAAATTAATGAAAATATTTTCAATCACTATAAGACATCTTTTAAAACTGAGTAGAAGAGTAGAATTCCCCCCCCCCCCTTGCTTTGAATATGTTGTCTGATTGTTTTGTTTTCTACATTAGAAAACTGTTTTGATTTGCAAACTGAGTTTCTTCCAGGCATCTCTTCCGAAAAAAGTCTACTGCCCCCCTCCCCCCAAACGAGATGGAATTTATATAGCAAACATATACTTTTACTAGTGTCCGCCCCCCCCCCCCCCCCCCCAGAAAATGTTGACCGCCCCCCAGAAAATATCAAGTGCATTCCCCCCCCCCCCCCCGGGAGAAAAAGTCTGGAAGAACTCTGCTTGCAAATCAAATACCCATCTAAACCCAAGTGCATGTTAAAAAACTTTAGGGTTCTTTCTCGTTGATTGACAGTTGGTATTTTATTGAGTGGAATTAACAATAAAAATACAGGGGTTTATTTGAAAATCAAGGAGGGTTTCTTTCAGACATTTTTCAACAACCACACTAGTTTTCCATATAAATTATCATTTTTTCTCTTTTGTAGATGTGGATTTGTGTTCTTACTGTCATTTAATAGTATAAAAAACAACAATTCTCCCTAAAAAGAGACTAAATACCACTTAAAAGCGCGCAATAATCAGACAACTCTTTCTACCAACAGCTGTATAACAGCGCCTTGTGCAAGGAACAGCAACTCTTAACTTTTACATGTGAATTTATTATGTGGGTTGCGTCCCTTTAAATGTATTCGTTCAATCTAGATCTGCGATGTGGGAGAATTGGTTTGTCAAAATAAACTCAAACATGTGTTTTGCAAAATAGAAAATATGTCATTGACTAAACGTTGGTTAGTCAGTAATAAATATAATATGAAGATCGTCATATCAAGGCACCAAGATATAATATAAGGGTCAATCCCTCATGATATTGACATATAACATATGACCACAACATCAAGACATTGCCATATAACATAGGACCACAACATCAAGACATTGACATATAGGACCACAACATCAAGACATTGAAATATAGGACCACAACATCAAGACATTGACACATAACATAGGACCACAACATCAAGACATGGACATATAACATAGGACCACAACATCAAGAAATTGACATATAACATAGGACCACAACATGAAGACATTGACATATAGGACCACAACATCAAGACATTGACATATAACATAGGACCACAACATCAAGACATTGACATATAACATAGGACCACAACATCAAGACATTGACATATAACATAGGACCACAACATCAAGAAATTGACATATAACATAGGACCACAACATCAAGACATTGACATATAAGACCACAACATCAAGACATTGACATATAGGACCACAACATCAAGACATGGACATATAACATAGGACCACAACATCAAGACATTGACATAAAGGACCACAACATCAAAACATTGACTTGTAGGACCACAACATCAAGACATTGAAATATAACATAGGACCACAACATGAAGACATTGACATATAACATAGGACCACAACATCAAAACATTGACATATAGGATCACAACATAAAGACATTGACATATAGGACCACAACATCAAGACATTGACATATAACATAGGACTACAACATCAAGACATTGACATATAACATAGGACCACAACATCATGACATTGACATATAACATAGGACCACAACATCAATACATTGACATATAACATACGACCACAACATCAAGACAACATATAACATAGGACCACAACATCAAAACATTGACTTGTAGGACCACAACATCAAGACATTGACATATAACATATGACCACAACATCAAGACATTGACATATAACATAGGACCACAACATCAAGACATTGACATATAACATAGGACCACAACATCAAGACATGGACATATAACATAGGACCACAACATCAAGACATTGACATATAACATAGGACCACAACATCAAGACATTGACATGTAGGATCACAACATCAAGACATTGAAATATAGGACCACAACATCAAGACATTGACATATAGGACCACAACATCAAGACATTGACATATAGGACCACAACATCAAGACATTGACATATAGGACCACAACATCAAGACATTGACATATAGGACCACAACATCAAGACATTGACATATAGGACCACAACATCAAGACATTGACTTATAGGACCACAACATCAAGACATTGACATATAGGATCACAACATCAAGACATTGACATATAGGACCACAACATCAAGACATTGTCGGATGCTGGGTAAATGGGCCCGACTATCTTCGTAAGTCTCTTGCTTCAAATATTTTATATAAAAACCCCTTACACTTCAGTAACTTTGTCTTTGTAGCCTTGTTCTTGTAAAGACAGCGTGACGTCGGTTTCAAGATCAAACAGGTCCGCCACATGCGACCAATCTTTTATCTCTCTGACGACGCTGAGCTCACCCGGCTTAAAATCAGTACCCAACATTTAATATTAGAGAAATGAAAGATGCTGGCAGTGTTCTGTCTGACTATACAGTTCCCTTGAATGATATGGCATATGGGCTAAATAAACTTGACTTAGTCCACCCTAGTATTGGATTTAGACTAATTCCCCCTCCTCAATCCCCCCCCCCCCATCCCGCCCCCCCCCCCCAACACACACCAATACCAATCATAATATAGATGGAAGAATCGAGACGTAAGAGAGAAATATTGTAAACAATAACTGATTACAATAGCTGTTGACAATTATTGTAAACAGAATTGTTACGCTAAGTTAGCACCTAAACACAAAAATCTCGATTAAAGAAAATGGAATGGGGATAATTAAACGGAGCTGAAGGTCACTGCTTGCATGCTTGGCAAGGGGGGGGGGGGGGAGGGAGGGCTCAAGAAATGTTTTTTCCGTCGAATATACACCCGCCCACACCGCTCCCCTTTGAAAATGTGTTCACGTGTTTTCCTTTACGTTCGCCCTGCCTAGCACATGGATGGTGTGCACGTGATGTGTGTTGTATAAGACGAACTAAGACCAAGTTATTCTAGTCCTTTAAAACATGAAAGTGTAAGTTCGACAGTTAAAAGAAAATAAAAGTTGTGCAAGAATTAAATGTTGAGTACAGTTTTTTAAAGAAAGAATGATATTTTATCAAATATATGGTGCTAGAGTTATCGGTTTAAACTAGTTAAAATATACGTTTACAGCACGCCTAACAAATATTATCCCCCCCCCCTCCCGCTACGTTTCTTTCCCTTCCCTCGTATATAAACTTTTTATAATTTGTATAAGAACTTCCTCTTGAATTGAAATATGCCCCTCCCCCCCACCCCACTTTACCGCATATCGAATGTTTAAATGACCCCCACCCCCCTGATTTTTTAAACCCTTTAATAAAAATAGCTGGAAAAAAACATAAGCTACTGTAACAGTAAACTTTAGACGTACCGTATGTCCTGTTATTGATCTCAGTAACCTTTTTAGTGAAACTGTATGTAAGCACGGCTCACATAAACATATGATCTATGACGTTGGGTGAAATAGTCCGTGGCTCGATGCCAGATTGTCTGTGGGGGTATCAACACAAGTTTATTTTGGTTTGGGCTAGAGTAGATATATAGTACAGGGAGTTAACTCCAACTTTTGGGGCTAGAGTAGATATAATACAGGGAGGTAACTCACTCGTTTGGGGCTACTGTATATATATTACGGTGAGTTAACTCAAACTTTTGAGGCTAGAGTAGGTATATAGTACAGGAAGTTTACTCCAATTTTTAAGGCTACAGTAGATATAGTACAGGAAGTTAACTCAAACTTGTGTGGCTATTGTAGATATAATACAGGGAGGTAACTCTCTCTTTTGGAGCTACTGTAGATATAGTACGGTGAGTTAACTCCAACTTTTGAGGCTAGAGTAGGTATATAGTGCAGGGAGGTAACTCACTCTTTTGGGGCTATTTAGATATAGTACGGTGGGTTAACTCCAACTTTTGAGGCTAGAGTAGGTATATAGTACAGGAAGTTTACTCCAACTTTTGGGGCTACAGTAGATATAGTACGGGGTGTTAACTAAAACCTTTCTGTACTTTTCCATAATATAGAACTCCAACGTATTGCTATATTTCTTTCAGCCGGAAGCCGAATTCTCCCTTTTTTTGACTGAAGAGCTTTTCTACAAATATAATTTTATCAAAGATCCCCAACACATCTAGACTCTAAAACAAAGATGGTCAGATTCAGAAAACTGAAGGTTGGGTGTGGCGAAATGTGCCCTTGTGGCAAGGCCCCGGAAAATACGGAGCACGTACTCCAGGAATGTACTTTGTATAGCCAGGCACGAGTCAGACACTGGCCCCTGCCCATCCCACTCAGGGAAAAATTATATGGGGCGTGCATCGTGTAGAATTTTCTAGTTTCTGAAAATATAATTCAAGCTTTCTTTTAAATCAATAAATATTATTGGCCTAATTAAACTTGATAAACTGATAAACCAAGAATTTATCAAGAATTACAGAAGTGACAGTTGTTTTTCTCCTTTTAAATTTTATTTACAAGTTTTAAAGTACGTCTGGAAAATCATTTGCCCAGTTAAAAGGGAAAGTACAAATCCATGCACTAGTCTGATTATTATTATTATATGAGAGTGTGAAGTGTAGTAGACTATGACTAAGTAATGTATGTAAAATGGAGAGGGGGGGGGGGGGGGGGGGAAGGGAGTGTTGTCGTTTTTTTTTTGCTGGGTTATTTTCTTCTCTTACGCGCTACCTCGAGCATGCGCAGTAACCCCGAGTTTGCTGATCAGTTGACCGGCCAGGTACATCTTGCGAAGAGCTTGCGCAAGTGAGGCTTTGCGCAGAAACTTTGGGTGATTTTTTTTTTGTACAGCCAGTGTTTTGGTGTTTCTTTCGTTAGGATTAGATTGTAGAACTGTTTGTTAAAAATGTTTACATCTTACTAATGGTCAGTTTAGTTTCATTTGTAGAAAAGAGACTTTTAAAAATGTCGTTACGCTTTTGAAAATAAAATTCGTTTTAGAAACTTGATTTCTGAACCAAGAAAGTTTAAAAGTCTGGTTTGATTTTAGTTTTATATTTGTTTTATTCCACAATACAACATTGCTTGGTTAGCCTGATGTTAAATCTTTTTTTTTTCCCATTAAAATTTAAAACTTATTAAAATCTATTTTTAATATTAATTTTATTTAAATTTATTTTTGATAGTGTGGTGCTTAAGCTTCCACACTAGTGTAGAGAATGAACTTATTTTTGAAGTCTGTATAAGTGTGCACTTACAGTCACAGCAGTCTAATTTCACTATGAGTTGTCATGACACTTAGAGTGAGAGAGTGTTTAATGATAGCTCGCGGCTGATGACATAGAACAGTCATAATAAAAAACAGACTAAACAGCATTTTAAAAAATCGGACTTGCTTGAGTTAATCGTCATGGAGAGGCAGGCTCTTCGTTTGTATGGATTCCTTGTTTTCTTCGGGCTTTTTCAGGTGAGTCACTGTAGCATTAGTAGTGTTTTGACTTTGTTTTATGTCGTAATTAAAATCTTAACTAATTTCTCGCTGATCATATATATTTACACACACACACACACATATATATATATATATATATATATATATATATATATATATATATATATATATATATATATATATATATATATATATATATATATATATATATATATATATATATATATATATATATATATTGAGGCTAGAGTATGTATGTAGTCTGTGACATAAATTTTTACAAGAATGTATATGAGCTGCAGTGTGTAATCTAAAAAATGTCAGTGTGTGTGTATGCATGTGTGTATGCGTGTGTGTGTGTATCCCTGACTTTAACAGCATCCATTGAAATGAAAAGTTAACAAGAGTGTCCACATGTCGTTGTGTGATATAGTCAAGTACATGAAGCAAGTCAGAACAATCGCCTCAGTGTATCACAGCCCGGACCTCAAGTGGGTTCGCCACGCTAAGTGTGGATGAGCCACGCTAAGTGTGGATAAGCCACGCTAAGTGTGGATAAGCCACACGCGTGTGCTGGGGGGGGGGGCTGGTTAACGTGATGCTGGTCTCAAATTATATATATATATATATATATATATATATATATATATATATATATATATATATATATATATATATATATATATATATATATATATATCGATACCATCTTGATTTCTGTGTTAGAACGTTTCTGTTCTCATTTTAAAAACAAGTGTTCCTTTCTATGTTAAGTAAAGCTGTTGTTTTTTTTTTGTAAAGGGATTAGAACCCCTCTTCTTCCAAGAACCCATAATCCCTAAACAACTGTTATCTTAGCTAACAGATAAAGTACACTCTTGTCATTTGTCAATTTCAAATTTTGCAAAGTATTTCTATATTAAAGGGACATCATTATCAGCACATTTGAATGTTTTTGTTTCGCTCAGACATTAAACAAACGACAAACTTTACAGCATCGTGCCAAAACATTTTCGGCACGTGGGTAAATAAATAAGTCCTTTGTCCAAACAATTGACTTCTGCTTGCCTCTTGACCTTTCAACTCTTGTCGTGCTCCCATTTATAAATCTCCTCGGCCAGACTGATGTCCCCTTGTTAATTCAGATAGGGCCTTCTATAGTGATGGTGTCCCCTTTGTGGGTCAGATGTAGTGGCCATACACGAATAAAAAAGACATCCCCTTCTCTTATCCCACCATATGAAAACTGTAAGCTACATTGCAGGTATAAATAGTAATAGACTATTATCTTTTTTTTTTTTTTTTTTTGCAAAGATCAAGTGTTAAATTACTGGCGCAAATTAATTAGAGAAACTGGGCGATGCTATTCTGTAATGAGCCAATGTTTAGTAAACATGAGAACCAATTAGGCCTATGATTAATGATTCTAACATTTTTAAAATGTACACTTTAGCACATCATGTTGTGAATGGCTAGGGCGAGCTACAATTTAATGGGTTTATTTTTAGTTTGAACACAAAGATTATGTATTAATTTCAGAAGAAGCGGGTTCTAGAGATCTTTTTAACATCTTAAATCAGTATGTCATTAGGTAAATAATTATCAATCATTATTATTTGTATTTTCCCCCTTAAAATACGACAGCTAATATGTTTTCTAATGGTATGCAGCTTTTAAGAAAGATAGGCCGATTGGAATGTGCAGTAAAATCTAAAACATTCCTGGCTACTTTCGCTTTCTTTTAGTGCGCCCCCCCCCCCCCCCCGCCTTACTGGAATCATAAACAGTGCTGTGTGTTTAGCCTACAGCCACACACAGCACTAGAGCGCCTCGCTCCGTCACGTAGACGTGCAGTTTTAAACATGGCCGCCGTCTCCACCTCACGCGCATCTATGGAAATTCCCGATCCCGTCACCACTATTAGCATAGCATTCTTGTCTCTGCAAACAGCTGACTTTTCTTTGTTGATATGTTCGCTTGTGTTCGTAGACAAAAAGGCATAGCGCTCAAAGGAAAGCAATTGGCCTAGACGCAGAGTTTCTTCCAGGCATCTCTTCGGGGGGGGGGGGGGGGGGGACACGGACGACGACGACGACGCCCCCCCCCCCCCAAGAAAGTCTACCCCCCCCCCCCCCCCCGAAACTAGACGTCTGCTAAGGGTCTTCCATAGACGACGTCCTTTCCTATCGTCGCTTGGCGTCACAAAAGGCCAGACTACCCCAAAATGACGTCACACCTCAGTATACCCCACCCCTTAAATTTGCAACTTTTGATTTTTTTTAAAAACAGCGATTTTAAAATAATTACTTTTCTTGGTAAACATTCATTGAGTAGCCTTTATAGATCAATTATTGTTACAATCTGCAAATTTTTTTAAAATGTGAAAATAAAATTAAAAAAACTTTCAGACAACACTTTTTAAAATGCAAAAATGTGTCGTCACACTTTCGGAACCACTACGTCACACATGATCACAAAACTCTGTATTCCACCCCCCCCCCTCCTATGAGTGTGACGTCGTTTACGAATGAACCCTTACACAAATAAACTATAATTTATTTTTACCATGTAGCATTTAAATGCCACCGTTTTTATTAAATTTAAAAATTTAAATGTAGGCCTATAGAATTTTTTTATTGAAAAAAAAAAAAAAAAACTCCTCACGGTCATGCGCCATTGAACTACGGCAATAGCTGTTAGGACGGATATGTTACGAAAACTCTGAATCATAGAGAAACATATCAAAATTTAAAAAAAAAATCGATTGATTTTAAAAAGGAATTTTTTTCAGCGGCACTAGCTGAATACTTACAAGTCGGTGTATCCATAGAGGGAATGTAAATATTTTTTTTTGTAAGTTCGCCGCAACACCTTGCTTCAATGGGTTTACGAGGAGACCTTGACAGTATTAAAGTTGCGTTAAACTTGGGGGGGAGGGGGGGGGGGGGGGGGGGAGGGGGAAGGGGGGAGGGGAGGGAAGCGGTAATTTAAATGATCCTAGTTAATCGTTAAATGGGTTAATAGTAACTAAAAAACCTCAACAGAACTGGACTTTTACATATTTTTACCGTAACCCGATAGCCAAATGACTGATTATGGACTGAATGTACTGTGATGTCACCTTCCTAAATTTAGCCACGACACTTTACGCTCACACTATATATACAATTTAACGGCATCGACAGAAGTTTTTTCTCATAATAACGCTCCTCAATAACTTCCCCTAGCGTGAGTTAGGTACTCATCAGAGTTGGGCGGACGTTCTACTGACTTAAACCCGGATTTCGGGTTAGCAGTCTAGCTCTCTACCGCTAGGCCACTCCGTCCCATGTTTAAAACGTATAGTCCTATGTATAACATCGGATGATACAATATGTTAGGTAGAGTCGTCCCTCAAGTCAAACAGCTGAAGTAGGTGATCTTGTGGTTGGCGTTATGGTGTTATGGTGTTATGTCGTTATAGTGTTATGGCGTTATTGGTGTAATGGTGTTATGGCGTTATGACGTTATGGTGTTATGGTGTTATGTCGTTATGGTGTTATGGTGTTATGGTGTTACGGTGTTATGGCGTTATGGCGTTATGGTGGTATGGTGTTATGGCGTTATGGTGTTATGGTGTTATGGTGTTATGGTATTATAGTCGGGGCTATCTATGGAATACAAAGAAGGTGGTTAAACCTTGATCTAATTAATTGGTTTAACCTTGAGCGAATTAATTGGTTAAACATTGAGCTAATCAATTGGTTAAACCTAGATCTAATTAATTGGTTTAACCTTGAGCGAATTAATTGGTTAAACGTTGAGCTAATCAATTTATTAAACCGAGATCTAATTAATTGGTTAAACCTTGATCTAATTAATTGGTTAAACCATAATCTAATTAATTGACCAGGGCCAAAGTATTTGTTACGGTTAAACCTCGATCTACTTAAAATGTTTAGGAGAAAATATGTAAAAAGGTTAAACCTCGATCTATTTAAAATGCCTAGCTGAAAGAAGGGCGGAGAGAAATAGTATGAAGAAAATTCTTTATTTGGAGATTTGAAACGCAGACGTTTGAACTAATCAGTTATATAATCTTGGTTGAGAGTATAAAGTTATAAGTTCAGTTGATGTGGGTGAAAGTTAACCCAAGGGGAACTGTTATATCAAATATCTTTTAAAACCCGCTATACGATTTGCATGGGTGAATGATTTTTTGGCTGTGTACCATACAGACTGTTCGAGTTTTGAGTTATTTAACTTTGTTGACTGCGTTGCCATGTGTTACGGTCATATCCGGTTTTTAGTTGCATGGTAGACTATTTTAAAATGGCGTGCTCCATTACATTTACAACGCAGTCGTTTTTTTTTTTCAATCTATTAGCCGTACCCCCCCCCCCCTCAATGTTGTATAAGGTTATTTTTAGGTTTAGACTAGGATTAGGCTTAACTTTAAAGTTAGTTGTGTTTGCGAATAAAGTATCGATACTCTTTGATAGTGTATGCTTGGCTTACAAATACCGTTTTTCTAGTGCACCACTAGCCCCCCCCCCCCCCTCCTTGTGTATCGTTTTTTAACGTAGTGGTATGAGGGTTATTTCCCTCTCTTGCTCTTCGTGACAGTACATCTGGGCCTAAGCTTGTTTTAACACATAACCATCACCGACTCACATAACAAATCACTGACTCACATAACTGTCATGACTCACCTAACCATCACTGACTCACCTAACAATCACTGACTCACCTAACCATCACTGACTCACATAACCATCACTGACTCACCTAACCATCACTGACTCACCTAACCATCACTGACTCACCTAACCACTAACCATCACTGACTCACATAACCATCACTGACTCACCTAACCATCACTGACTCACATAACCATCACTGACTCACCTAACCATCACTGACTCACCTAACCATCACTGACTCACCTAACCACTAACCATCACTGACTCACATAACCATCACTGACTCACCTAACCATCACTGACTCACATAACCGTCACTGACTCACCTAACCATCAGTGACTCACCTAACCATCACTGACTCACATAACCATCACTGACTCACATAACCATCACTGACTCACACTCACATAACCATCACTGACTCACCTAACCACCACTGACTCACCTAACCATCAGTGACTCACCTAACCATCACTGACTCACCTAACCATCACTGACTCACATAACCATCACTGACTCACCTAACCATCACTGACTCACCTAACCATCACTGACTCACCTAACCATCACTGACTCACCTAACCATCACTGACTCACATAACCATCACTGACTCACATAATCATCACTGACTCACATAACCATCACTGACTCACATAACCATCACTGACTCACCTAACCATCACTGACTCACCTAACTATCACTGACTCACCTAACCATCACTGACTCACCTAACCATCACTGACTCACCTAACTACCACTGACTCACCTAACCATTAGTGACTCACCTAACCATCAGTGACTCACCTAACCATCACTGACTCACCTAACCATCACTGACTCACACTCACCTAACCATCACTGACTCACCTAACCACCACTGACTCATCTAACCATCACTGACTCACATAACCATCACTGACTCACCTAACCATCACTGACTCACACTCACATAACCATCACTGACTCACCTAACCACCACTGACTCATCTAACCATCACTGACTCATCTAACCATCACTGACTCACCTAACCATCACTGACTCACCTAACCATCACTGACTCACCTAACCATCACTGACTCACACTCACATAACCATCACTGACTCACATAACCATCACTGACTCACATAACCATCACTGACTCACATAACCATCACTGACTCACATAACCATCACTGACTCACATAACCATCACTGACTCACACTCACATAACCATCACTGACTCACCTAACCATTAGTGACTCACCTAACCATCAGTGACTCACCTAACCATCACTGACTCACCTAACCATCACTGACTCACACTCACATAACCATCACTGACTCACCTAACCACCACTGACTCATCTAACCATCACTGACTCACATAACCATCACTGACTCACCTAACCATCACTGACTCACCTAACCATCACTGACTCACCTAACCATCACTGACTCACACTCACATAACCATCACTGACTCACCTAACCATCACTGACTCACCTAACCATCACTGACTCACCTAACCATCACTGACTCACACTCACATAACCATCACTGACTCACCTAACCACCACTGACTCATCTAACCATCACTGACTCACATAACCATCACTGACTCACCTAACCATCACTGACTCACCTAACCATCACTGACTCACATAAACATCACTGACTCACACTCACATAACCATCACTGACTCACCTAACCATCACTGACTCACCTAACCATCACTGACTCACCTAACCACCACTGACTCACATAACCATCACTGACTCACATAACCATCACTGACTCACACTCACATAACCATCACTGACTCACCTAACCATCACTGACTCACATAACCATCACTGACTCACCTAACCACCACTGACTCACATAACCATCACTGACTCACCTAACCACCACTGACTCACATAACCATCACTGACTCACATAACCATCACTGACTCACACTCACATAACCATCACTGACTCATCTAACCATCACTGACTCACCTAACCATCACTGACTCACCTAACCATCACTGACTCACCTAACCATCACTGACTCATCTAACCATCACTGACTCACATAACCATCACTGACTCACCTAACCATCACTGACTCACCTAACCACCACTGACTCATCTAACCATCACTGACTCACCTAACCATCACTGACTCACCTAACCATCACTGACTCACCTAACCATCACTGACTCACCTAACCATCACTGACTCACCTAACCACCACTGACTCATCTAACCATCACTGACTCACCTAACCATCACTGACTCACCTAACCACCACTGACTCACATAACCATCACTGACTCACCTAACCATCACTGACTCACATAACAAATCACTTAATCTTAAAACCATCACTGACTCTAAACCTTAACCTAACCCACATTTATTCTGCATACTATTTAATGTGCGCAATCCTTTATATTCTCAAATACAAACATAGACTAATTTTGACCCATCCCCACACAAAGTCATCAATGTTCCAACAGAACACTACACCTTACTGTAGCAAACATTTCAAAGTCCATCACACCTTTGTCCCTCCCATCCCACTCTCCACAAGAAAAAAAAACAAAGCCACATAAATCGCCATATAATGTAGCGCTACTCAAAGAGTTGTTTTTTTCTTTTAATTTACATGAGTTAGTTCATTTTAGAAAATAAAACGGTATAAAATATTCATAAGCACCCCCCCCCCCCCCCGCTCTTGATAACGCATTTAGGCGAACATACTTTAAATATAAAATAAAAAAAATCAAAAGCAGTGTTATATGTAATTACAGTATACCATCCCTACCTAATATACACAATAACCACCCCAAATCCTTACGTGTTGGATCCCCCGATGTAAACACCATATAACAGTAATAACATACATACAAATTAACCCTGAACAAACGCGCATGAGCTGTCGGATTGAATTTATACAACTTTTTTTTTTACCCAAGGGGCATAATAACACTAACCTCTTCAAGGGGAACTAATTCAATGGGCATAGACTTTCTATATTTGTTGTTTTTTCAATAGGCATTCGGCTTTTTTTTTGCGTGTTGTGTATGAGAAAAAAATTAATATTAAAAAACTGAATGGGTTATTTAATTTATTTGGTACAAGGTCTTTCTACAGCTAATGTAAAATAAATTGTGGGCAGCTAGATTTGAAAGCACTGCAGCGAGGATTGATCTGTCGCCCTCAAGCTAAACAATACTTTGACAAGATATCGGTTAGGATGCTAGGGTTAGGGTTAGGGTTGCGGTTATAGTTTGAAAGTGATCAAATTATCTGACGCCGAACATAGACCATCTAAAGCCGGACTGTCTATTTGTAAAAACAAACATAGCATAATCGAATCTAGGAGTTATTTATAAATGACGTCACATCCGTTTTTAGGGGGGGTGGCATACTTTTGAGAGGTGTGGGGGGTGGAGGGGGAAAGGGAGGGGTGAGGTTAACAATGTGAATGTGTATGCTTGAAGCAGTGGTTCTTAACCTGGGTTCGATCTAACCCTAGTAGTTCGGTGGGTCAGTCTTGGGGGTTCGGCGGAGGTCAAGACACTCACTTGACTCATATAATCCGCGATCGGAGTGTGTCAGTGCGGACGATAGAACTACTAAGAAGGGTTCGGTGAATGCGCATAAGAAACTGGTGGGGTTCGGTACCCCAAAAATGTTAAGAACCGCGGTTCTAGAGGGACTATGCATATATTTTATAACATACAAATATAACATTTTTCCGCATACATACACAGTTTAAAGCTCTATAACATATCAACAGACGACCCCTATAAGTCATGTAACAAGGACGAGAGTATCTCGTCCCTACATAAACCACAACACAGTTTATTTCTGATCAGTTTTTGAATGGAACCAAATCATTTAAAAGATGATTTAAAATACATTATTTTATTCACTTGGTCATATCCCTTATTGAAACCTTGTATTGACGTCTAGTGATGTTTTTGTTTTTGATTCGTGTTTGCAGTTTTCTTTTGCTCAATATTTCCGAGTGTTCTCGGAATTTTTCTGTCACAAGTCTCTTTGAATAATTTTCTTTTATTTATTGTGTTCATGTTAGCGTTATAAAGTGAATGAAAATTTTCGGATACTTCGTGTATCGATGCATATGTTATGATCGTAATATATATATATATATATATATATATATATATATATATATATATATATATATATATATATATATATATATATATATATATATATATATATATATATATATATATAAGTAGGCCTATAATTTATATGTATAAATAGGCTAATATATATATATATATATATATATATATATATATATATATATATATATATATATATATATATTTATTTATTTATTTATTTATACATATATAAATGTATGTATACATACATTTCAGTTGTCCAGTAGCAGGGCTGTTATTGAGATACTTTTCATGAGGTACCAGGCGAGTTGTACGGAGGACGCTGGCACCAGCAAGTGTGACCCAAAGTTTACTTTCTGTTTGAAGAGAGACACGGATCCGTGAGTTCTTAATGCATGTAGTAAAACAATTTGACCGTTGTTGATGCATCTCTGACGTTTAAAAAACTGGCAGATCGTAATGTGTATAGAAAGATGACTGTTTGTTTTTAAAGTTTAAAGCAATACTTTCGGCATACACACACCAACACTATTTATATAATATTTAGTTGTTATCATGTACCAATTGTAAAATTTCCTACTATACGAGTTAAGATTATTAGAGAAGTTATGTTAAGTTGGATACGAACTCAATAATGTCAGCGAAACATAAGCCTTTGTTCAACATTTTATGTTGTAAGGTGTTATCAAGGGAAATAATCCTATTTTGTAAATCAAAGTAATCGGACTTGACATCTTGTCAAATAACTTCATAAGGGAGTGGCAATGACAAGAAGATTGTTTCTTAGGGAGCTTGCCTTATGTGAAGTGGAGTCTTACGTTTAAAAAAAAAACAACAACCATATAGCTTGTTAGATTAATAAGTCACACACGGGAAGCTGATACTGATTTTGATTTATCAAGAAAAACAGTTTCTGTTAGTCTCTTACCAACCCTTCAAATGAGCGAATTCGTTACTAGATAGAGAGAAAACAAAGAATTTCATTGAAGGCATTTTGAAAGACGATACGTGTGTGTGTTTGTATATATGTCTGTATGAATGTATTTAAGTATGTATATTAATATATAAATAAATGCTTATATATGTGTATATGTTTAGGTATATATATATATATATATATATATATATATATATATATATATATATATATATATATATATATATATATATATATAGCTCCTCACCATAACAAAATCCTGTCTATTTTTGTGTTATAACATAAACATGGTCTCATCTACTCCAATGGTTGGCCTTAAAGTTTGTTCAACCTGCAATTGTTTACTACAGAATGAGCATCAGTTCATGCTACTATGGATCAGCTGGCGAGAGCAGCCACTATCAAGACACGAACGACATCGACTTTAGTTATAGAAAGGATGTAGGCGGTATCCCCAATCCATGGATTATACCCCTTACTAAAGACCCGGTAGGTGTTATGGTTACTGTTGTTACTTAACTACATTTTTTATTATAGGTAAATAAACAGCATATATATATGCCTATATAATATATACATACAAACACAAAAGTCTGCATGCTCCTCTGTGTTTAATTGTTTGCTTTTGTTTCTTCTCAGGGACCAAAAATTCTATTTGTCATTCGCATCAGGGACGATGATATTTTTGGAGATGATCATCTGCAGACATGGGGAACAAATCTTACGGAGGTCGTCTACCCGTCTAAAGACATTGCTGTATTTAGCAACAGGAGTACAAGCAGCGGAGGCTACACGTACATTTTGATACTTTTTTTTCAAATTTGTGTTTTTTTTTTTACTAAATGGATTAGAAAATTTAATTTTTTAAAAACGTTATTTTTAACGTAAAAAATTGTTAAGTGGAGATTTAGGGTAATTCTTTTCTAAACCATTTGGTTTATTAAAGAATATTGTTTTAATATGTAATTAAAAGTAAATTTTGTTTAAGTTTTATACCTCTTGAGTGGGATATCAAGGAAATTTAATTTTTTTCTGTCAAATGTTTGATTGATATAGGAGTTTGTATCATTTTAAAAACTTGTTTAGTTATATTGTATGATTATTAATTCTTCTCATCAGAATATAGAGTGTGTATAATGATTATATTTTTATCACTCTGTCTTTGTACCATATTTTATTTAGAGTCAAGCGTTTTTTTTTTTTGGTTTTTTTTTGTATGAGTTGTAAAAAATATCCTGGATCTTATTGCAGGATGAAGTTTAGAATAAGAATTTATTGCGACGCCAACTACTTCTCATCCAATTGTTCCACTTACTGCAAAGTCCAGGACAGTGCTGCTGGCCACTTTTCCTGTGACCCAATTACTGGGACCAAAGTCTGCGCTAAAGGTGAGTAAATTGAGCATAGACGCTAAAATTGTTTTGTATGAAAAGACTAATTGTATTAAATTAAAAAATTTTTTTAGCTCCTTCATTATGTTAATATTACATTCTGAAATTGGTGATGCATTTATATATAAATCTCAACAAGTTAGTAAAAAAGATGTAGGAAGATTATTTTCTTACAAAACTATCTGATGTATTTTCTATGCCAGGTTGGACTGGGGTCAACTGTACAGAAGACATCAATGAGTGTAGCCAGCAAATCTGTGAAACTGGAACATGTGAAAATTTGGTGGGAGATTACATCTGTCACTGTCCTCCTCATTACATGGGTAATTGGTTTCATTACATGGGTAATTGGTTTCATTACATGGGTAATTGGTTTCATTACATGGGTAATTGGTTTCATTACATGGGTAATTGGTTTCATTACATGGGTAATTGGTTTCATTACATGGGTAATTGGTTTCATTACATGGGTAATTGGTTTCATTACAAAAGTATTTTTCGGTGGCTTTTTAAATCACTCATCATAAGCTAATAATATCTGGAGTTGTATAGTCAAGTGGACTTGAGTCTGTAGCAGATCCCTGAGTTCACTCAGTTCTGATGAGTTCCCACCTTTGGAAAGCTAAGGCAGCTGAGCATAGTGCTAACTCTTTATGCTGAAATAATTGAAACAAATGAATTCTTCATTCATCTGCCTTATATGTCTTTGGCACAAACGAGAAAAGATAATGAGATTAAAGTTCAGCACTAGAGTGCAGTTACTAAACAAAGGGCCGCAAAATTGGTTGATGTCTTGTCCCTGGGTCAACCCAACTGTAATAAGTAGCCTACCTGATTTAAGTAGAAGAAAGTAAATGCAGCTGTCATTTTGCTGACCACATATACATTTCATATGGTTAGGTCACATAATGTCAGTTGCCCTTCTCTGACCTACCTGAATAAATAAGGTACCTTAAATGTTAAGCAGTGTAGTTAAATTAAAGACATTTTCAAATATTACTGCTGCAGGTTTGTGTCTTTTAAATGGTGATAATGTATGTAAGTCTAACAAACATTACCAGTCAATGTGTTCTGTCTGAATTAAAAGAATTTTTTTTTCAGTGTTAGTTGAAAAAATGTTTTTACATTTAAACTTATTGCAAAAGTTAATGTATTCTACTTCTCACAAATAAACTAAAATCCAAAACAAATTCTTTTGATAACATAATTAAAAACCAACTGGTATCAGTAGAATTTAAAAAAAAACTACAATTTGTTGTCCAGCCAACTTTCAGATTTGAATTTTTTTTCTTATCTATTTTAATACACATTAGCTAACCCTCTGTTTGGCTGTTACTTTATTGAATGCTGGGGATTATCCACACATTCAAGTTGATAATTGTGAAGTATAAGCGTATTTATTACAACAGAATCATTTCTGAAAACTTACAAAAGATGTAATCATGTTTAATTGTTTATATAACAAAAGGGAATGTTTATTTTTCTGTAACAGGAAAAAATTGTTCTGTGGTGGAGAACCTATGTGCAAGCAATCCTTGTTTACATAATGGGACTTGTACGTTCAACAACGTAACATTCACAACCAACTGCACATGTCTTAAAGGCTATGATGGCAACAACTGCGAGTGGAAAAATGGTTCATGTCAGTCTAGTCCTTGTCTAAATGGGGCTACATGTGTCAGCAAGTAGGTGGATATTATGTTCTGAAATACTCTGAATCGACTTAATAGTATATTTTGCTAGCTAGAAACGCAATAAAAAAAAAGACAATTTTTTGGGCCTCCTTTATTTTTCCCTTTAAATTCCCTTAATTAAATAAATTTTATTCTAATCAGTTTTTAATTGTGTAGGCTAGGACAGTGGTAGATATAGATTGATCAAAACAGTGCTACAAGTCAGCATCAGTATGAGTATATTTAATGTTTATATTTGCTTTGTTAATTAACAGTTCAGATGACACATCCTATAGTTGCCAGTGTGTCTACCCTTACAGTGGAGGTCATTGTGAATTCATTAGCTCGACCACAAGTAGGTCCATTTCTATGAAATCTGATATGTTTTCTGATGTTTTAAAATTGTGTCTAAAGTTCTAAAAGAAAATCACACTTTAATTTTTGAATTATTTTTGGTGTTTGTGTTTGGATTTTGTATTTATCAAAATATACTAACACATTTTGAAAAATTTTCAAATTATTTTTAGATTCAGTATTTAAATAAATGTAGAATGTTATTGAAAATTTTAAAGCTAGATTATATATTAGAAAGAACTCTTTTATTATGACTTAATTATAGGATTTTTATTTTACTATTTACCTTCTACTTTATTGTATTATTTTTTTTATTCAATCTCTAGTATGGACAACTCCAAATCAGAGTTACCTTTCTACAACAGTGCCAACAACAAGCTCATGGACTACCACACCAACAACAGAGCAGCTTAGGCCTTCATCAAACTCCACTTCCAATGCAACAGTAGGCGGCAACATAATAGGCTCCGATGATTCTTCAAAAGTAAGTAATTAAGTTTTAAAATTAAGCATTTTAAAAATGATAATGTAGAGTTACAAATGTTATAGAATACAATTTAAAAAAAATTTATTTTAGGGAAAAAATGAAGACTTTAAACTATGGTACATAATTGTCATATGTGTTGGACTTGTAATCATCGTGGTCATTATCTTGGCTTGTATCATTTGGAGACATAGAGACAGGTTAGTTAATAAATATCTTTTAAATATTGTTTATTATTCTTTCCCACGGAAAGTTCCATGTTTTATAATTTTACAAAATAATTTCTTTGGTTTTTAGTAAAAAATAAACTATGCAACCACTTAGTTACTTGGCTAGCAGGCCATTAATGCTCAGTTACTTAGTTAAAAAACTTTTTGAAGAAATTAATTAAAATTTTATTTTAAATTTAGGAAGGAGAAAAAAGAGAAGTATGTAGAAATACAGAGTGAGAATGGTTCAACAAACAATTTGGCATTTGGAAACTCTTTGTATAACACAGTCAGCCTTAATCCCCAACCTAGAACACAAAGACAGGTAACAGGCACAATCTAAAAATAGTAGCATCTTACTCAGTTTGTATTGGAATTTCAGTTATATTTTCTTATTATCCTAGACTTGACAGGTATATTTTAAAACTTAAGTAAAAACAGTTTTATATAAAACAATATTTATGTATACATTTCTAGGAAAAAAAGCAACAACAAATAAACAAACAAACTGATATTGAGAACTAAATAAAACCTTGTAAAAATGGAGAACCATAATTTTTAAAATGAAAATATTTTAACAGATATATTTACTTGATGGTAGACTCTTCATATTTAGCTGCTTTTATTTATAATCCACATTTTAAAATCTAAATAAGTTTGAAAGCAAACTAATGATTTAATCCAACAGTTGTCACCATTACCAACAACACCTTCAGAAGACGACCAGTTTAACCCACCAAAACCTTTCTTTAACCCTGAAGGGGCAGTGGGCGGGGCTTATGCCGATATGGATGCTGATGGGTGAATACTAGTTTTATAAATTTTGTAATAAAAACTAGAGCTGCTGCATGTTATTTAATCTTTAAACCATTTTTCATGCTTTCTATTCTTATAAACTGTAAACTGTTTTATTAATAATTTTGTTCAAAACTAAAAATACAACAACAAAATCGATAGAATTTTTTATATTTTTTCTTAAACTTTTTAAAAACACCTTTCATTCATCCTGGTGACAAGCTACTATATTGAGTAATAAATTATATTGAAATATGTATGAAAAGCAAATTATCCAAAGAGCTATTTTCATCCAACTATTCTATGTGCAGTTTTAATATAATATTTAGAAGGATAAGAAATATATTAATCTGCTCATTTTTTAAAATAGTTATGTTAAACCAAGGGAAATCACCGATGTGAAATCCTCTGAATTGCTAGAGAGGGCAAAAGACAACCCATATCAAGATTTTAATACCCTCAACACCAAGCTAAGAAAACAGGCTTCTGGTAAATTTCTATTATAGCTTAGATTCTTATTTTTCAAGTTCTACTTTAAATTTTGTGCATTTGTTTTTATTTTTCTTACAAAACAAATTTTAAAATGTCTAACAGAGGAATCTCCTTATCAAGACCTTGATGAAGTAAAGATAACTCTAGATGGATTGGTTGGACAATCCTCCACTGATTCAGGTAGAGATATTTGTTCTTCTAGTGTGATCTTGTTACTTGATTTTTACTGGAATGCAACCACACTTTCACAATTCAAACTGTAAGATTGATTTTTTAAATTATTGTTTTGAGCAGGCTTGTCTTCAACTAAACTTACACAGTTTTAGTTGAAATAGTTATTAAAATGTAATTAGGCTGTAATAATAATAAAGTTATATAATATATTGTTCTGCTACTTGAATTTATTAAAAAACAAACTAACAAAATATTTAAATTATATTCAAGTTTAATTAGCAACTGTTTCCTTTGATTATTTTATTGTTAAATACCTGAGTAACAGTATTATTTTTAACGTAGTATTTCTCAATGAACCTGATGGTGAGGGAATGAACCCCTACTCAGATGTTCCCAACAACCTGCCAAGGCTTGTTATCCCCCCCTTCACTATTCCTGATTTTGTTCAACCAGTTGATGACGATGTAGACAACATCCCTTACATGAATGCACCAGGTGATTTATATATTTTAATTATTTAATTTTTTAATGCTATGTTAATTAGACTTCACTATTCAGCTTATTAAAATGAGAATAGCTATTTAAAAAATAAGAATGTTACTACACTTAAATTACTAATTTGTAAGTAAAAGTATGTTTTTCTAACTTTCAGAAGAGAGATCCTTTTAAAAAATGTTTTAACTTATATTTTCAATGACCATTATTGATTTTCTATGGTAAGATCCACCAACGTTTGCACCACAAGATGTGGACAGCATTGGTCCATTTGAACCAGTGCCAGAACCAGTGGAAACAGAAAACTCACCACAATTCAGATTGCCTGAAAGACCCTATGCTGAAATTCCAGTACGATTTCACAACACCAACGACCCCTTTGCAGCCCCCCTGATAAATAATGAGGATGAACTGCAAGACATTGGTAATGTGTTCAAATTTTGTTCAAATTTTTATTTTAAATGAATATGAGTAAAAAAAAACTAAAAATTATTTTTAAAAAAACAGCAGCTAATTAAAAGGTTTATTATTTGTGCATTCCAAAAAATATATATGCAACTTATAATATGGTTGATGTGAAAGCAATAAAAATTAGCTTGTTAAATTATCAAAATCTATTTGTTGTAACACATGTTAGCTTAATCAGTCTGTTTTATTTGTCTTTAGGAGAAAAAGCTGATTCATTATTTTTTTAAAGTGAAGTTTTATCTAAATGTTTTTTTTAACTTTTAAAATTTGATAATTCAGGATTGCCAGTTTTAGGAGGGACGGAATGTGGCTATGACACACCTAAGATATTAGCTGGCAGGCAATGTAAATATAAATAAAACTTACATTTTTCATTTCAAATAAAAATAACAGTAACCTCTCAAGTTTTGTAAAAGTGGTAATATGATAACATGTTAAAACTAGCTGAACATTTTAAGAAATCAATGGTCTAATATTAAATTTGTAACTACTAAAACACTAATCATTTATCATCTGTAATGTTTCATTAAATTTGTAACTACTAAAACACTAATCATTTATCATCTGTAATGTTTAATTAAATTTGTAACTACTAAAACACTAATCATTTACCATCTGTAATGTTTCATTAAATTTGTAACTACTAAAACACTAATCATTTACCATCTGTAATGTTTCATTAAATTTGTAACTACTAAAACACTAACCATTTATCATCTGTAATGTTTCATTAAATTTGTAACTACTAAAACACTAATCATTTATCATCTTTAATGTTTCTGGCCTACAGTTTCACTTGCTGGTGATGAAGCTGGATACAAACAACCTTTTACCAGAAGTTCCCTCCCTTCTGACAGCAGTGAGTACGACTCTCCAAGGTCCTTAAAAGCCAAGCCCCCCTCAGTCCTACCCAAACCCAAAGGGAGCAAACCATGCTACAATCCATCAGAGAGCTTTGAAAATGCAGCATTTGACCGTAACGCCTCAGAAGACAACTTGCTTCCATTCCAGCTGGATTCTCTGCCTGAACAAGGACAAAATTTCCATGGAGTTATTCCAGAAAGTTCTGATGTTGATGAGGAAAGTGAAGGAGGTGTGACTAAACCACCTCCTATGGGTTTCTATGTAGAGAATTATGCTTTTTCTCGAGATTGAGTTGATCACTATTTTCCAGACAAAAATTAATTAAATAATGTTAACAACAAGATCTGTAATACGTTAAACATTGTGATTGTTGAAATAAAAAAATCTGTGCCAGAAAGAAAATATTTTGTCTTTATCTGGAATTTTCTTTATGCTGCTTAGTTTACTGAAATTTTTTAAATTCAACTATTAGGGCATTTTACAAGGATTAAAAAAAAAGAACAACTTAAAAAAATTAAAATAAGTTATTCTTTTTTTAATGTAGGCTTATTTTGACTTTTGACATCTATTCACTATAATATCTCATCTTGATAATGTATCTTTTTTACAAATATAGTAATTTTTAAGCTGGTTTTCGATAAACCGTTACCCATTAAAAAGAAAAATTGTTTTAAAGAGATAAATGTGTACACTTATTTTGTAAAATTTTATAACTTTGCAGTAATTTTATTTACATAACAGCTGCTTTAATTGTAAATATTTGTATGACTTATTTTTTAAAAATACTTGTTCAAAAGTTAAAAGATCTCATACTTAGTATTGTGTACAAATATTTTTTATACTAACTTGGATCAACATTTATTTTTTTACAAAACAAATTTATATTATCAATTAACTAATTGCACATTGATATTTAAAAAAAAAACTTTTTGTCATTTTGTAAATAATATAAACTGAATTTTTTTGCACTAATTCTATATGTTCTTTGCTTTCTTTTCAGCTAGTTTCTGACTATGGTCAGTATTTGAGTTGTTTTTTCGTCATATTAAAATTATTCATACAACATTACATAGATTGCCAATTACTTCTTATGTTATGGACAAAGATTTCAATTTTTTTTGCTATTGTTAGCAAACCCTTTTCCAGGATATTTAAAAAAGCATGTAAAACAATATCTTCTTAAAACTATGACTAAAATACTCCAGGACCCCTCTTATTTTTTTACATCACATATTAATTGTATCTAAACAGTGGAGAGGTGATTCTTTATAATAGCTATAAATTTCATCAAACAAATAACACACATCTTAACAGATATAATTAAATTATTTTATTTATCAGAAAACAGTATTGTTATAGACTCTATTAGCTATCTCAGAAGGTATTAATATTATAAAATTATGATGATTTGACTCCCCCCCCCCCCCACCTCTATTATATGTATTCATATTGTTCATATGTATAAAATTATATTTTTAGTTGAATTAAGTTGAATCTAAAATTACTTCATAGGCAATTACATTTTTCACTATGTATTTCATAAACAAGAAAGTTGTGTTAAATAAACAATCTCATTCCTCTACCCTTTTTTACACTGGTAGAACTTACATTCCATTTCAAGAGTTATGTACCCTAACTGCTGAAAATAAAATGTTTGTCCTACACTAAATTTAAAATAAGGATTTATAAATATCAAATACTTTTAAAATTTTATGCTTATTTTAAGTTTGGTATAATTTAAAAAAAAACAACCAATTAATACATTTCCTTAAGCCAGTTTACAAGCCTATTTATACATAAAAAAAAAAATTCAGTTTGAAAGTTTAAAGGGAGTATAAGGTCAACAATGAGAATTAAGAACCTACTGTAAATATCAATCTGTTGAATTTTGATTGTTTTTATGTGGTATTTTTACAAAACAGTATTTTAAAATCACGTTTTCAATTGTTCATTGAAGTTGTACATATTTCAAATGGATGTTCAGCTATTTATGAAATCTCTCTCTCTGTTGCGTGTTATAATTTACTTATGGAAACTGTCACATTATTTTTAAGCCATTGTGAACAATATGTATTGCTACGTACCCTATGAAACTACAATGAGATACTTGCTTGATATCATTGATAAGCAAGGGACTTGCATTAGTACAGAGGTGCTAGTGGATACTCACCTAGGCCTCCAGGATGTTAATTATATCACTCGTGTTATATATAAACATCATGTAGTTTTTTAAGTCAGTATGTAAAAATGCCATGTTTTGAAGTTTTAATAAATTATAATAAAACAAAGTTTTTTATTCATGGCATGTTCTTCTTCTTCTTCTTCGTTCTTAATTGAGAATATGGTGGAGGATTCAGACAACAAGTCCAACTTCGTGAACAAACCGGACTGTGGTCTCCAGTTTGTCAGGTGTCCCATATAATTTTTCCCTGAGTGGAGTGGGAAGGGGGCCAGCGTCTGACTCGTGCCTGGCTATACAAAGTACATTCCTGAAGTACGTGCTCCGTATTTTCCGGGGCCTTGCCACAAGGGCACATTTCGCCACACCCAACCTTCAGTTTTTTGTGCATGTGTTGATTTAGTCTGTTGTGGCCTGTTCTAAGTCGAAAGATTATGTATTGTTGTTTTCGTGTCACATTATAATAGCCATCATCTTTATTGTAGTGAGGGTGTGTGTCAGACCACATTTGCGTCTGTTTGTTTTTTATTATTCTTTTTATTTCTTTTGGGTGTAGCGAAATTTCCGGTTGTGGTTTCTTTCCCCCAATTTTTGCCAGCTGGTCTGCAATCTCGTTACCCTGGATCTGGCAGTGGCCCGGGATCCACTGCAGCACAATTCTGCTGCAGGTATTTATTAGCCTCTCTAGTGCTGTCATAAGTGTTTGAGTATAGGACTCTGGATTTTTTAGGGATTGCAGGACAGATTTGGCATCTGTAAGAAATACAATCTGACTATTCGGTGATTCAGGGTGTTCTGACAGGAGGTTTGCTGCATGCTCTATAGCTTTTTTTTCTGCCCTAAAATTGTCGGATAGGCTGCCTGTGGCTATTGCCTTTTCCAGGCTTTCTCCGCTTGGCCATTCAATAAGGACGCCAGCCCCGCCATTTTTTGTGGCATCTTCAGCTGAGCCATCTGTGAAAACTCTAATCCAGGTATTGCTGGGGTACTGATCCTTAATGTGTTTATTTGTTATTTTCTTTAGTTCTTCTTGATCATAGTCAGATTTTTTTTCTATGGTGTCTATTGAGTCAATAATGGTTAAATGACAGTGGGAGATCCAAGGCGGGGAGAGGTTTTGAGTTTTTATTGCTTCAGGAATATTTTCGATTTCATATTTCTTTTTTAGATTCTTTGCTTCTTTGATGAAACTTGTTCTTTGTAGTCTGGTTGATGGACTGGGTTTCTGTTTTAGGTTATGGTTTTCCAGTACCTCTAGCTTTGTGTATTGAGTGAGGATTTTTGATTCTCTTCTTTCTTCTATTGAGCTAATGGCATGTTAAAATAGCTGTTTCCAAATAGTCACTCAGATACTAAAAGAATCTATAAAAAAATCAGCTCCCCACTAAGAAAATTTGAGAAAGGTTTAAAGAAAATGCAATTTACTTCAGTAACCAAATTTTTTTGTTACAAAAGCTTGGTTGAGTAAGGAAGACACTGACACTTAGACAACCATTTAACTGCAGGCAGTGAAGATGAATGAAGAAGATTAGGTGACAAACTGAAACAATTAGTGCAATGCTGCATATGCCACTTTCAAAACAAGTACTCAAGTAAACAATTAAAAATGAAAAAATCCATTTAAAAAGACAACATTTATTTTTTTCAAAAATTCATAGAATCGTAACATTTTTTTATGTATAAGAAATAATGAAAAACAAATATTCATATGGAATAAGTTCAATGTACATTGATGAATTCAAACCAGGAATGCAATAATACCTAAAACATGTAAAAATTTTGTCAACTCATCCACTAAATCTGAACCAAAGTGATATCTAATTTAAAAACAAAAGAGCCAGCCAAATAATTCTAATCAAAAGAACGAAGTCTAATTATGGTGAGTATGGAAGATTTAGTGTCAGGTTATTGAAGGTTTGATATTTACACTTCATCAATTGTGACGACACATTCAGATCCATGTTAAAATCTATGTACAAGTAAAAAATAATACACACTTTCTCAGCTATGAATACTTGAAGCCTAGGACAAATCCATAATTTCAACAAAAACCTATTACTCATTTACTTCAGCAAGTTTCAATATGTGAATTCCAAAAATTTGAATAACTAAATGTGAGCAGCTCATATACTCCGGCATAGTAGGCGGGTTTTAAAAAATGAATCTTCAAGCCTTGTTCCCACAATACATAGTACATTGGAAAATGTCCCGGTTGCTTGCTTAGATCCCACAGTCAAGTTTTAAAATAAAACCACATGCATCATTTTCCCCCTAGTATTCCTCTTATCACATTCATATCCTGTGGTAGTGCATTGTGGGGATTATTTCATGTACTTGTCCTCCTGTTCTGCTAAGATCTTGGCGGAAGACTTGGCGTCGTGGAAAAGTGCTGCCACCTCATCTACCTCTTCCTTAGTTACTGAGTCTTTACCATTGATGCGTGACATGACATTAGCTGGGGTCAACATCTGGACTGCATACCTGTACAGAAATAATAAAAAAAAAACCACCACATGATTTACAATGTTTTAGAATAATGTGTTAAAATTTCATTTGATTAATTTTTAACATTTTTATTTCCCTTAAACCTTAACTCAGTAAAAAAAAAATGAACATTAAAACATACCTGAGAGTAGACTTCACACCGGTGGCTGCTAACTTTCTCAAAGCTTCATCATCAGCCTGAATGCCTTCTATCTGAGCTCGGATTTTCAGGATCTAAATGAGAAAACAAATTTGATGTGGTAACAAGATTTTAAACATTACTCAAGTAGTAACGCAGTGTCATAAGCTAAACATCAGTACCTGCATCATCTCTTCTTGTGAGTATGGGAGAGTTCTAACAATCATAATCCTGTCCAATAAATCAAGTGGCATCCCATGGGGTGCAATTATATCATCTGTACCCCTGGTAAAGAGCACAATTGAGATATGTTAGTTTTACTTGAATATGATAATATAAAGTTCTAAATCCCACATGCAATACTATAATTTGTTTAAAAAAAAAATCAAAAGCACAAAACAAAAATGCTTCTTCACACAAGAGTTTCAAATAAAATACGTTAACAAAATTAAAAAAAAAAAACAACAACACAATCACCAATGTGCATTCTTACTTTATAATACATTTCCCTCGATTTGTAGCGAAGATGACAATAGGTGCTATGGTTGATTCAAGAGCTCGATGAAGGTATGTAAAACATTCAATATCCAACATGTGAACTTCATCAATAAACAAAACACCAGGGACCAATTCAGCTATGCCTTGATCAATGTATTTGTTCACCACTTTGTTGATTTCCTTGCGCAGTTTATCTACAATAGAACAAACCTTTTAGTTAGCCAAACACTTTATATCACTACTTCATTAAAAACAGACATGTTGTTAAAATAATTACCTGTAATTTCTGTTTTCTTGGGCTTCATCAGCTGTCCCATCATTGACATAATGTCTTGACCACCCTAGAGTAAATGAGTTGCAATACAAATTTATTAACAAAGAAAAAACAACAACAAAAAAACAACCCCTTCTTAAGTTTAATAATTAAAAAAAAACAAAAAACAACCATCTACTTTAAAAACCAGTTGACTCACCTGTGGCCTGGCATTAGCAACATCAAGGTCATGAAGTGTAACATCTTGAATAACTTCTTTTTTCTTATGAACATCTCCTTTAGGTAGGGGAACATACTCTTCTGCCTCCAAGTCATATTCAGTAGCATAGTTATCTGATCTTCCTTGACGCTATGAAGAAAGACAACATAAGATGCTGAAAATCAATGTTTAACTAACATTTCAACAAGTCACACTATTGGGTGTGTTTTTATGTGTAAAAATTATGCTAACATCAATGCTTAACACAGAAATCATCAGTTGTCTACAGATGAAGCTAGGCCTCAAGGAAGTAACATAAAGATAAATGTATACGTAATAACATAGCCAACCTTAACAGCCCCACTGTTGGCCTCTATGTAAATGACATCCCCAACTTCCACTTTCTCCTTCTGTAAACTTTCATAAATGGATGGGTCAAGCTTCAGTTGTTTTGTGCCTTTAGCTGTCTTCAAACCAATCACAACATGGCTCACTGTCTTGCCATAGCCTGTACTCAAGCAAACACAGCACAACAGTTAGCACAGTATACAAAATTACAAGGCTTTGGCCTTTAAAAATGCATGACCTAGAGAACTTTGTTATTTTAAGCTGACAATAGAATAGAAAAAAAGTTGTTAAAAGCTGTTTGTGTCTTAAAATTTAAGAAACTGAATCCCTAATCATTGAAGTTTTAAAACCAAAATGCGAACAAGATAAATTAGCCAGTGGAAAAAGCCAGGTTTATTTTGTAATGGCAAACTAAATAAAATAATTAAAAAAAAAAAAAACCCTGAAAAATATTTTCTTCACCTCCCATAGGATTCTCTGTCTCTGCAGGTGTCAACTCTGTTACTTCCCCTTCGTAAACTTCTTTGGTTTCCTTGATTCTCAGGCCAATGGCTCGTCTGAAGTTCTCCATAAGAACCTCTGTTTTCTTAATCTCTGATGAGTAGACTTCACTTCCTACCATGGGACAAAAGGGGACTTTTGAACCAAGCTCTTGTGCTATAGCAAGGGCAATGGCTGTCTGTTAAAGAAATGTGTTTATATAAAAGCTATTTAATAGCCAATATAAATATTGCTGAAGTAAAGATATATAAAAAAAATATTCTCTCTTTAAATAAAACAGAAATAGACTTCATATTGCCTTGTCAAACAGAAAAGTTTTAAACTGCTAGCAAAATTAAGATTTTAATAACATAAAAAAATATAATAAACAGCATACTTGAAAAGCAAGTTTGCAGTTTTATAAAAATAACCAACATGCAGGCAATTTCACTGATTGTTATAAGGACTAGAAAAGAATACTTCATGATTGTATTAATGATCACAAAATAAGCTTTTTATGAAAAATGCAAATTAAAATAAACAAAAGTTTACTTTTCCAGTTCCTGGTGGACCAGCAAGTAGAACTGCACGACCAGCCATTTTCTTGGATCTAATTAGTTCCACCACAACACCGGCAGCCTAGACAAGAATTAGAAATTATTTAAAATTAAATCATGAAGATTTGCAAAAATATCTGATACTTTGTAGTTTTTATACAAAATATGGTTAATATGGTAAGTTTGGATGTACATGAGTATTTACATTAGATGGCCAAATTAAACAAGGCAGTTTTTAAGGGGCAGAGGTAATTCAATCTGTGACATTTATTATTCACATGATCTTTAACATTGACATGTAGGCCAATTATAAATGATTGAAACCTTCAATTTATATTAGCAATAGTCTTTTAGGAGTATTGGTATTACTGGTGTCCAACAATAGACTCAGAAAATAGCATAGGGATGCAACCACACATCTCCATTGTATTTGATTTTTGGCGATTCCTCAATATTGTGTCCATGACATTCCAGCTTCTTCAATTTCATTGACAATCGATGTTTGTTTTGGCCTACCTACTACTCTTTTTTCAATATAGATCTAGTGCCTGTTGCTAGATGGTTTACACAAGGCACAAGGTGTGTCCAATCCATCCCCATTTGCACTTAGGGCAATAGGGTCCTGTCCAGTTTTTCTTCAGTTAGGCCCTATTGGTTATTTTTTCAGGCAACCTGATCTTCAATATAAGGCACAGGCATACATAATAATCACATGGAATAATAATTGAACACCCCTTTTTAAAGAAGATTCTAATGATCAGGTCTGACCATTTCATTGCCATTCATTAATAAATAATTGCCTCATCTTTATTATGGCATTGTAGGACACTGGTGTAACAGTCAACACTCTTTGGTTTTTGAAATGCGCCAGCACATTTTCCTATGTTAGCTGTATGTTATAGGCCTAATTGAAATTTCCATTGCTAACAATATTCTAGAACAATCTGATTGATTTGGCGTCCATCGTTACCGGTACAAATGTGGATTTTTGGTAAGCACAGACTAAGATTTGTCTTTACCTCTCTAGCAAGCTCTTGGCCGACAAGACCAGCAGAAGACTGAACAGCATATCCATTTTCGTCGAGACCTAAACCTTTAATATGACTATGGGTGGCTATCCTTTGAGCTTTAGAAGTGCTTTTAACTTCTTCTATCTTCATTTTTGGGTAGTGTGTAAGAATGCAACACGCGCACAAGCGGCAACAAGAAAAGATGGCTACAAATAAAATTGTGTGTCGTAAAAAATGAAAATAGTATTTCAATACTGCGTTAGACTAATTTTGAAACATTTTAAAAAAGTCTATCCTAAATACACAAACAACTATATTGATGTCATTTATTGTTTAAATGTAACTGTTATAGCTATTCATTTTATGTGATGATTAAATATTTTAACTAATTATTTTTACGACTAACTACAAGCGCAAGCGCACAAGTCATAACAACGGCAGGCAAACAATATGGTGGAAGACGTAAATATTTGGGCCTAACAATTAACAATTCTATCCCTTTACTTCAACTATGTAATATGGGTAAATAAGTATAGGTCATCTTATTCTGTTCTATACGCTGTTGATTTTCAAATAAAAGATAATGCCCTTGCACTATTTACAGCTGAATTGTCTCTTTAAAGTTAAATTGTTTATTTTTTTAAACTCTGACTGTCCATCTGAAACTATTGAGTCTGTGTTGACCGCTAAGAATGCAGAGAAAGAATGATTGAAAGTATAAACATGAATCCACCAATAGTGATTCAATAGCTTAATTCAGTTGTCAATAATATACTATATAATATAAATATTCCATGCATGGACATTGGTGAAGAGAGAGGTATTGGTCACTAGATCTGCTAGAAAAATAAATACTTCTCTTCTATATTCAATCATATTCTATATTATTATTCAGTATTATTGTATCAGTACTAACCCTTGCCCTGTTTTAGCTTACAAAAAGTTCACACAAAAAGCATTGTTTTCTAACTCTTCAGTTGTTGGTTCTTCTGCACACATTCTAATAATGATAATGATACCAGCTACAAAATGGGTCACTTTAACCAGGCAGTGCTGGAACTCTAATTAACACAATAGGCTATCAAAAATGTTATGCTTATTCAGAGAATCCTCTGATAGTTATATTACACTTAGATTCAAGAGAATATATGTTTTCCATTCACTATTATCAAAGTTTTGTACTCTGTTCCAGCTTAAATAATAAAAATGAGTGATCTAGACAACTCTGATGAAATTGATGAGTGGGACAAAAAAGAAGTTGATGAAGAAAAAGATGAAGAGAAATATGATGAAGATGAAAAAGATGAAGATGAAGCTCAAAAGTTAGATGATTTTCAAAACTCTGAAGGAAATTCTGATGATGAAGAAATAAGACCAAAAGAGTATTATGCAGATAGTGATGAGGAATATGCTTTGAACATAAAGAATGAAAATGAAGAGTATACAGAAGTTATTTCTGCCCTTCCTCCTAAGATTATTAAACAGGAAGAGAGCCAGGTAGAGGTCTCATCTAGTCCAGCATTCCAGTGTTTAGATCAGGTAATGTGAGTTGCAAGTCACTTGAATAATGACATAATTTTCTCATATACTATTTCAGTAATTGTAATTTTATGTTGAGTATGCAAAAATTTGATTGTCATAAACTGGGGATAATTTTTTAAACTCATTTGGTTTCCAAAATTTTAAGAGTGAAAGAAGTTGGTTAGCTATATTGTGCGATAGTGAAAAAAATTGATACATTTTAGAGTTGTGTTAGACTCAGAGACGTTACTTCTGATCAAATCATTACTTAAACATAGAAACTCAGCAACTGTCTTCTTGGATGATTTGCAACATTTATGTAATAAATAATTTTGTGTTTGTTTCTTTATTAAAGTTATTTTTAGAATTATAATATACGAGCCAATCCGCGGCGTATTATACGCCACTTTTTATTTGTTTTATTTTCTACTTTTCAATAATTCATAATTTGTGAATTCGACAGTACCAACGCTGCCACTGAAAATATTTGATTTAAAACACTATCAGTAGCTCGTTAAGGACGATAACCCCCCCTCCTTTACCCAACCCCCCCCCCCCCCCTGAAAGGAAACTCCTCTTAGTTACCTCCCCTAAGTTTAAAATTGTTTCAAACTAAATTATATGCCCCTAATAGCGTCACTAAACCCGGCTCTACGTTTGTAAACATTTAGCGTGAACCACAGTTCACCAGACCATGTAGGAGTGGGGGTGGTAGGGAGCGCGCTTACAGCTTGGTGTTTTCTATCGTCTCCAAGAAGAGAATTATATATATATATAGATGATCTATTTGACATGACCTTGCTAAGAAAAGTTGGGCTTTGGTTTAAACAAATTTTTGGGCCTTTTCATTAAACAAGAGGGTTAATATTGTTCTTGTTTATGTTTTAACCAATCACATCATTTATGATTAAAAGGAGTGAAAATGTTTCTTTAATTCAAACATTATTTAACATCACATGTGTCTAAAATACATTGTGCTATGCTAGTGTATTGTTATTGATAAAGCAACTAAATTATATTTAATCTTTTTCTCAGCTTTTTCAAGAAGGAAAACTCTCCGGTACAAAAGTTGCATTTCTCAAAGCCAAATACACAGAATTACATGAAACTCTTAAAAGGTAATTTTCTTTTGCTTATTTATTCTTTTACCCAAATCAAATCACCTTAAAAGCTATCTAGAGGTAAAAGGTATTGTATAAATAACCTGTTTTTAATAGGACCAGAGAAAGTGAGGCACGACTTCTGCAAGAAGCAAAGAAAAGTACCAACGAACTTGACAGACAGTTTATAGAGCTAGAGAAGGGAGACCACTTCCCTGAGAACTCCAACACTGATGTGTCCAAGCTGAGGGAGCAGTTACTGAAACACAACAATGATTTGGCTGAAGCCGAAGAGAGACAATATCAGCTTGAGTATAAAATTGAATGGTAAAAAATTTTACTCTCTAATGATTGTTTACAATGTTTTTTTTTTTATAGGATACACATTTTCTTTAGTTATTTGATATATTCTTGTTTTAACTTACAAAAAAAGCACACTTGTAGTTTTTTTACAAGAATTTTAATTGTTTCTATATCTTATTCTTTCAGTCTTGAAGAGGAAAAGAAAATTGTTCTAAGGGAGAGCAACAGGTTGCCCAAACAAGGGGTGAGAATTCTGACCTGTTTTTATCTGAAAAGTTTTATTGAAATAGCAGCTCTTAAAAACTACATAGCTTTAAAAACTACATAGCTTTAAAGTATTAAAAGTGACTTCATGTTTATAAACCTAAGTTTTTGTTGTTTGTTTACAAAGGAAATTGAAAAGAAAATTAAAGAACTGCAGGCCGGAGCTGAAGAGCTGAAGAAGGAAGTTGTCAGTAGACAAAATGAGTCAAAAACATTGAAGGAAGATTTGGAGAAAACAAACCATCAGATTGCTACTGATAAAAAGGAATACGAAGTCTTATCAGAAGAGCTGGAGAAGTTGAAGGTATGTAAACGTACGAAACGTAATTTATTTTTTTTAACAGCTCAACGTTTTATTTTGTCAATGTTATTTATTTTCTTTAATAGTTTTACTTTTTTTTGTCAATATAATTTCTTTTTCTCTAATAGCTTAACTTTTTTTTTTGCCCATATAATTTATTTTCTTTAATAGCTTTACTTTTTTTTTTTGCCAATATAATTTATTTTCTTTAATAGCCTAACATTTTTTTCCAATATAACTTCTTTTCTTTAATAGCTTAACCTTTTTCCCCAATTTTGAATCGTGAAGAAAATGTAAAAACTGCTACTAACTTTTATTAAAGATAAACTTTCCTTCACTGGCTTAGTAAAAATGTGTTTTTAAAAATAAAACAGGCAGAACTAGTTCAAATCAACACCATACCAGGTCAGACAGCTAAAGAGGCAGATAAAATCTTGAGACAAAAGAAGTAAGAAAATACATACTTGAAATTTTAATTGATTTTTAATTTGACCTTTAGTAATTTAAAATAAATTGAATAAGGATTGCTTCGAAAAGTGCTAAAAGTGACACTATTGGTACATTCAGTTTTTAAAAATATGTATGTATGTGTGTGCGTGTGTGAATTCAACATTTTCATTTCATTTTTATAACTATGGTTCATTAGTGTACGAAAAATTTTTTAACAAAGAAATAATTGTTTCGTGGCTTTTCCCCATTTGCTAGTGCAATTTACGTACAACTGGAGGCTTTGAATGCAGAATACCAGGAGTATGTTGAGATTGTGAAGAACTTTGAGAGTCAGCAAAAAGTTTTGAAGGATGAGCAGTTTGAAGCTGAGACCAAACTGAAATCTCAAAAAGCTGCCTTAAGTGAGAAAGAGAGGGACCTGGCGGCTTTGTCTAAAGATTACGAGCTGGCCAAGGAGAGGGAGGTCACTCTCACAGGTGACAGGTGCGCATACAGTTTTTATTTTAATTGTTTAACTAGTTTATAAATTATAGGTAAAACTGTATTGATACTATTAAACTAAAAAATTAAAAATGCAATAAAAAATAAAATCATTAAAACTATGTAATATTTATTAGTAGAGTAAAGTTTCCCTTTCAAACCTGACGGTCTATGGGGCAAGTGAAGTAGAGTTCACTTGTTTCTGTGACCTCGGAATATGAAGAGATAGTGTGGTCAGCACTATGCCCAGCCGCCTTTACTTTCCCTAATGTGAGTTAGGTACCCATCAGAGTTGGGTGGACTCAGGGACGGTCTACTAACTTGAACCCGGATTCGAGACTAACGGGTTAGCAGTCCCGCTCTCTACCGCTAGACCACTCCGTCCCATATTGATTCAATAAATTGTTTTTCTAATTTTGTTAACAGCTGTGGTAAACATTTAAGTATCAGTACTAAATGTTATATGTAGATTACGCCAATATTTTATTACAATTTTTTAGGACAAGTCTTGATCTGGCACTCCGACACATTCAAAATGAGAGAAAAACCATGCATGATCTTCATACAAGGAGGTTAAAAGAGAAGGAAAGAGACTTGAGGAGCTTAAAGAAGGCTGAGCTGCAGCTGAAGGTGGCAGAGGAGAGTCTCAATCACACCAAGTCAATCTTTGAGAAAGTCAACTCACAGGTTTCTATGTTATCATCATAAGTAGGCAGAGTATTTATCATTGTGATGAAGTATTTCAAATGGAAAAACATGTTTAACAACATGCTTATAATTTATTCCTCAGGTGAACAGTTTACCTAAAGACGACGGGTCTTACTCTAAGACTAAAGCTGAGCTAGAGAAGGATGTTGAGCAGGCTAAGAGAGCACTTGCACAACAGGTAACAAAAAGTGATCACATTATAATTTTTTAAATTCCATCCCAAAATAATTTTACTACACCCCATCCTACCACAATCACATAGTAATTTTTAAAATTCTATCTTAAAATAATTTAATTAAACCCAACCTTGTTCTTGGTTGGACAAAGGCTATGGAAGCAAATCCAAAAAGAAAAGCAGGCTGAAATCGGAGTCAATGGCCTCAATGGCGCATAACTAGTTGACACGTAACGCTTAATTGTGTTGGAGGCGTGGTCGAGTCGGCTAAAAGCTCATGGTTGATAAATTCGAACAAAGTCTCGAGTTCAAACCTACTGGCAGATAAATCTCGATCCCCTTCAACACTAATAATTAAGAACGAAGAAGAAGAAGAAGAAACCCAACCTACATAATAAACTTATCAGTTCTACCCCACAATAAACAAATCAAAGCTGTTCCTCAATAATCTTATTAAATACATTACACAATCTTTTCAAAGCTGTCTCTGTATCACAGAGTAAAATAGTTTAATTCACATAGCACATTGAACACAAAATAATGCAGTGGTCCAAACATTGGCATGTTTCTTCACTCACCAGAACTCACTAACTGCTGTTGAACATGTCAAATTAGAAGCCAGCGCTCAGGAAGAACAGAACTATTTATACTGTCAAAGTGATTTGAGGATTGAAGTGGTCGAACTGACCAGGTTGGCTGCTATTAAGGTAAATTCTAGAAGAAATTAAAATTATTATATTTATTGCAATTTCTAAACCATAATGAGTAGCATGCAATCTACATACTTTGTGGCAAGTGGCTATAGTCACAAACCTACTCTATTTTACTGTAGTGATTTTGTGTGGTTTTTAAAAATTAAGTTTATCTTTTAAAAAACTAGGCAGATGAAAGGGAACAGAAGGCCAGAGATTTCATGAAAGCTGAGACCAAATATCACAGGGCAGTCGAGGACTTAAAGACCAAACAGCTGCAGATACAGGATCATCAGAAAAAATACCAGGAGATGCAAATCAAGTAGGTCACAGACGTGTTGGGGTGTTCATGATGCTAGAAAAACATTTCTTGCATTCTATTTTAATTTATGAAATTCTGCAAGTTTAATTTCTCCTGAATGGTTCTCCTATTGATTTATTTTTATGGACTTGAAGATTTTGTTGGGCAAGAAATTTTCCTGTATTTTAGGCTGAAAGAGTTTGCCCAACTGTACGACATAATAAAGAATGAGAGGAACAAGTGTGTGAACCTGATACAGACCTCCACACAGAAGGCGGCAGAGATGAAGGAGAAAATTAAAATATTAAACAACGAGATTGAGATTTTACGCACAGCTGTCATGCTGAAAGACAAGTACATGTTTAACTGTCTTTGTGATAAGCTTTTGTCTAAACTCAGCTCTGATTACTCATTAACAAATGTAAACTGTCTTTGTGATAAGCTTTTGTTCTAAACTCAGCTCTGATTAAAAAAGTAAAGTTCGCTTTTCAAACCTGATGGTCTATAGGGCAAGTGAAGTAGAGTTCACTTGTTTCTGTGACCTCGGCATTTGAAGAGATAGTGTGGTCAGCACTATGCCCAGCCGCCATTACTTTCCCAAACTTGAGCTAGGTAACCATCAGGGACGGTCTACTGACTTGAACCTGGATTTGAACTCGAGACTTACTGCTAGACCACTCCGTCCCAGCTCTGATTACTCTTTAACAAATGTCCTCACTGTACTCAGCTTGTCTACATTGAGCAAAATGTTTCGGAAGCTGAGCAAATTTTTTTTTTTGGAAATTAGCTACTTATTAAGTTGAATAATTTTGAAACATCAGATAGGAATACTGCCTAGGGTGTTATATAATTTGAGCTACGGTTGAAATGCTTGAATATTTTAGGCCTTTACAATCTAGGTTGTCTAGTGGTTGGAGTAGTCAGGCAGGTGAGCACATGGCTGCTAACATGAAAGTCCAGAGTTCAAACCCACAATCATCCAATAGTGTAATTAGACTAAGGAGCCATATTATTTTATGTGTAGTATACAGATTTTAAAAAATATTGTTTATTTATAAACATTAAATGTATATTATATCAGGGCACCTGTTTTATTTATTTACATTTATTTATTAAATTTGCTTTTACCAGAGATCTACAAAAACAAAGACTAAAACGGATGAATGCAATTGTGATGAGAGACTCCCTCAGGAATGAGGTGGCCAAGCAGAGGCAGCTGGAGGAAGAGCTGAAGGAGAAGAGGGATCAACAGAGGACAGACATGGCCAAGCTGAATGTGATGATCAATCAAGGGGAGGAACAGATGATCAAGCTGAGGAAAAGATATGAGAGAAATGTACAGCACAGGAATGACAGGTTAGACAACTCTGATTTTGTTATGTTGTTAAATATAGATGCAAGGGAGATTAATCAGTTTAATATGATGTGTTTTTAAAAAATGCATTTTTTTAAGGTAAAGTTTAGTTCAAATTTAATGTTTATATTATTTTATTTCATAAATTGTCAAGTTAATCTGTGAGTAACAGAGTTAGGAAAAAGGGAAGCAACCAAAGAAATACCAAACACATTAGGAAATCAAGAATTATGATGAACATACAATAAAATAATTTTTGGAATTTAAACATTTGTTTTTCTTTTTTATGCCTGTCTTCCCACAGGCTTTGAAGTTTGGTGCTCATTTATCTATAAATTGCCAATGATTTAAAAATTTTTTTTAACATTTTAACCTTTATGATTGCAGGGGCATCAAATTAATTGAAAGAAATGAAGAGGTCTGTGTGTTCTATGAGAGAGTCAATATTCAAGGTGAAACCTTTTTTCCCCTTAAAACAAAAATTCAAATTTTTAAAATATAATTTGTTTTCACATCAGTTTTATAAAACTATAATTTTAAAATGTGTCTAGATCAAATGATAAGAAATGGCGAGGTGGAGCTAAGTTTTCACATCAGTTTTAAAAAACTATAAAATTTAATGTTTGTGTTCAGATCAAATGATAAGAAATGGCGAGGTGGAGCTAAGTTTTCACATCAGTTTTAACAAACTATAAAATTTAATATGTTTGTGTTCAGACCAAATGATAAGAAATGGCGAGGTGGAGCTAAGTTTTCACATCAGTTTTAAAAACTATAAAATTTAATGTTTGTGTCTAGATCAAATGATAAGAAATGGCGAGGTGGAGCTAAGTTTTCACATCAGTTTTAAAAAAACTATAAAATTTAAAATGTGTCTAGATCAAATGATAAGAAATGGTGAGGTGGAGCTAAGATTTCACATCAGTTTTAAAACACTATAAAATTTAAAATGTGTCTAGACCAAATGATAAGAAATGGAGAGGTGGAGCTAAGTTTTCACATGAGTTTTATAAAACTATAAATTTAAAATGTTTGTGTCTAGACCAAATGATAAGAAATGGCGAGGTGGAGCTAAGTTTTCACATGATTTTTATAAAACTATAAAATTTAATATGTTTGTGTTCAGATCAAATGATAAGAAATGGTGAGGTGGAGCTAAGTTTTCACATCAGTTTTAAAAAACTATAAATTTAATGTTTTTGTCTAGACCAAATGATAAGAAATGGTGAGGTGGAGCTAAGTTTTCACATCAGTTTTAAAAAAACTATAAAATTTAAAATGTGTCTAGACCAAATGATAAGAAATGGCGAGGTGGAGCTCAAAAGTCTGGAGGAGGAGATCAGGTTCTTAGAGCTACAACAGCAGGAGATGAAGAGGTCAAGTCACTTGTTACATAAAGCTGTGCCTGGGAAACTGAACCAAGAGAAAGAGCTGGTTACCTTACAAATACAAGTAGGACAATTTTTCACATTAAAACATTACAGAGACAAGTAGGACAATTTTTCACATTAAAATGTTACAGATACAAGTAGGACTATAATTACATTAAAACTACACTAAACTTGTTGTAGAAATATATCGTTGTGCATTTATTTGTATTTTATTTTTTTACTAAACTATTAGATTTTATGTCTTAATACAGGTGGTATAGAAAATACAAAAATTAATTAAATTTGTAGTATATTAATAATGTAATGGTCATTTATACTAGTCAAGTAAGTTAACATTTTAGACCTGACAATAAATAGGGCAGGTGATGTAGAGTTCATCTGTTGTGACGACAGAATATAAAAGTGTAGTCTGAGCAATTCTATGGCTGCTTTTCCCTAATATAAGTCAGTTACCCATCAGACCTGGGTGGACACAGGGACATCTTATAGACTTATGTCTGGGATCTTAACATGGGACTTTTGTGTTACCAGTCATGTCCTGTACCGTCCAATCCCGTACATTAGATGCAGTTTTTTTTTATTTTAAAAAAATCTTGGATTGGATGTGTGATTTTTTTAAAATTTATTTGAACAATTCAGCTCCAACAGTGCCAAGACAGGATGGTGGAGCTGGAAAAAGCTTTAGAGAACCCGTACGATGAGAGCAGGGTGAGGTACCTGACAGGGAAGGATCCGACGCCTGGTGAAATACACAACAAAGTGGAGGAGGTCTGACCACACTTTGTATCAACATTTATGTTGGTCATTCATTTTTTAAATGTTTTAAACAATTTTTTTAATATTTTGCTATTTTATATAAATAATAACCAAAGGGTAAAAAAAATAATGTAGTTTTAAAACAAAAGATACTAAATACAAAAAAAAATTCTGTAAGTTGAGTGAGATGACATTTACAATTTTTTGTGAGATGACATTTACAATTTTTTGTGAGATGACATTTACAATTTTTTTGTGAGATGACATTTACAATTTTTTGTGAGATGACATTTACAATTTTTTGTGAGATGACATTTACAATTTATCGTAAGATGACATTTACAATTTTTTCTTTGTTTATGATGTGTAACAGCTGGAGTCTAGGTTGGCGGAGAAAGAGGAACGTCTGCTGGAGAAAGATTTAATTTTTGAACAAGTTGAGAGGCTGGTGGCTCGGACTGGCAACAAGGCTAAGGTTGGGAAGGACGACACGTTAAACTTGGCCAAAAGCGTAAGTTTGGTCTTTTCTCAATTGTTTGGTTTTGTTGTTACTTTTTTGGTCTTTTTGGTACTTTACCTCATTCTTTTCTTAAAGGTTAGGCATGATTTTGGTTCTTATCATATGTTAAATAAATGTTTGATATTTTCCTAATAGTTGTGTGTGATTTCAGTCTTTTTTTGCTTTTAATGCATACATTTGGTATCATCACAAATTTAAAGTTTAGTCTAGATTTTTCTAATAACTTAAGTTAAATTAGGTTTAAATTTATGGCTGATTAAGCCTTTTCTTAAATTTTTGTATAACCAAACATTTGGTCTTTCCTCAATGTGTGATGTCAGTTCAGTCTACTTTTTTTTAGTTTCTTTGCAAGTGTTTACACATTTTTCTTTTTCCTATGTCATCATTTGATATACTTGCAAACTTTCACTGAAGGTCTTTTATTGGTTTTATACAAATCATTATTTCTTGTCTTAGAGGTTTTTTTTTTAAACAACATACAATTTTCATCTCATCGGCATCGTCATTCTTTTTTTTTTTGCTTCCTTCATCTCTTGTTACTCTTATCATCAGCTTTTATCAGCTCTGTCCTATTTCTTCAGTCCCCCCCCCCCGTTCCCCATCCCCCCATATGCCAGTATTCTGGTATCGTCCTCTTTGTCATTTCCCCTGGGGGTTCCATATCAAGGCCTGTCTGACAATGTGTCAGTATCTTCAGTGCATAAGACAAATTCATCACCATCTTCTATCCAGGATTTGTGTTTCTATTACACTTCATACATCTGTCATAGTTTTAGATTTTCATCAAATATTCATCAAATTTTCATCATCTTTTCAAAAAAAATTTTTTATCAACATTTTCATCACATTTTACCACATTTTTGATCAATATTTGATACATTTTTTGTTAAAATTTCACCAATTTTGCTTGAGCAGGTAAACAGCATTCAAACCAAAATCAAAGAGACGACGCGCAAGATGATGGCCCTGGTGTCTGAGCTCTCTATGAACCAGGCTCTGGCCATGAAGCTGCAGCAGGAAGTCAAAGAGAAAGAGGCTCTGCTGGAGCACTGCTACATGAGGATGGAGAAAGGGGAGGCGCCTCTGTCAGAGTTTGAGATCGAGTGGGAGAGAGCGTTGAGGGATATTGAGAGGAGGATCCAGGAGGGAGAAGCGAGGAGACTGGTAAACAAATTCACTCTTTCTTAATATTAGTAGTGTAATAACGTGGTCAAATGGTAGAGCGTTTGGCTGCTAGCCTGAAGGTCTTGAGTTCGGATCTTGGTTCGGATTTGTGACTGTAGGACGTCACTGAGTCCACCCAGCTGTATTGGGTAACTGATTTACATTAGGGAAAGTAAAGGCGGCTGGACATAGTGCTAACCACACCATCCCTTCAAAAGGGGAGGTCAAGAAATATGTAAGCTCGACTTTATTTGCCCAATGGATTGCTAGGTCTCAAATTGTTTAGGTTACCAAACACTTAATTAAGTAAAATTTTAATGATTAGTCACAATTTTTAAATTTAAAGTTTGTAGACTAAATAAATTATGTAATTTAAAATATAAACTGAAATGTTTTCACAGTGTTGAATTAAAGAACTTTCTTCAATATGGGGATTTTCTAATTTTTAAATTATAAGTAGTCAAAAATGCCTATAATTTTTACTTTTTTGTAGTAACCCATATTGAATCAAATAACCTTTTTTTATCAATTAACTTTTGTTTTGAATTATTAGTAATAGTAATTAGAAATTAAAAGTATTTATTAACAATAAGAATTTAATTTCATTATACGTTAATCTTTAATAATTTATATTTCAAGAAATCGTGAAATATTTTAAAAATAATTTAGCCTCTACTTGACAAGAAAATATTATCTTTCAGATGGAGCAAGAAGAAGAACAATACAGGTTAACTGGGGGCATGTACACAACAGCCGAGCCCCGCCCAAATGCTTATATTCCAGAGGATGAAACAGAACTGCCAATCCCCCGACCTTATGGCTCAAATGCTCCATTTAAACCCACAGAGGCAGGTTCAACCATGCGACACATAAGGAAACCTGTTCCAAAACCCATTGAAATTTAAGGAATGTTAATGTAAAACTGTTCTTCTTTATAATTGAAGCAATAAATATACCCAAGTAATACCAAAACACAGTGAAATTTAAGGAATGTTAATGTAAAACTGTTTTTCTTTATAACTGAAGCAATAAATATACCCAAGTAATACCAAAACACAGTGAAATTTAAGGAATGTTAATGTAAAACTGTTTTTCTTTATAACTGAAGCAATAAATATACCCAAGTAATACCAAAACCCATTGAAATTTAAGGAATGTTAATGTAAACTGTTTTTCTTTATAACTGAAGCAATAAATATACACAAGTAATACCAAAACACATTGAAATTTAAAGTGTTTCAATGTAAACTGTTTTTCTTTATAAATTAATGAAGCAATATTTCATTAGCAAAAAATGTTTTTAAAATTATATTTTTTTTAAAGTTATACAAAATTGCCAAACATATTTTTAAAAATATATGAATTTAAAACTTTTTTGATATTATCATTAATATCATGTTCAAATAAGCCAAAACAAATCAACAAATTTTTCTTTCTCATTTCCTGTGATATTTTTACACTAGTTAAAATTTGTTGTTTAAGTGTTTGTAAAAATTAACCACTTTACTTTCAGCTGTTTTTGTTGCTATATTTTAAAACAAACTGAGTGTACATTCCAGAACTCAAAAATATTTTGATACATTTTCTAGCATTACTAACTGGCAAGTGGATTTTAGCTGTTTACAACTGTTTCTTCCTGTCAACCTTGCCCAAAATCCTGGCGTATAGTTTTATAAGTTGACACTTTTTAATTGTGTTCTTGATGGCAATACATTCTTCCATCTGATCTAAAATAAAGTTTAAAACTAAAACATTTCTGTGAAACTTTAATTGTAAATATTAATTAAATAAAAATAACTTCTTTGTAAGCTTGTGATGCATGTCATTATAAAGAACAGAACATATATTACACATTTTTTCTTAAATTGTTTGAATGATTTAATGCATGTTTAGTATGAAGAATTAAGAATGTTTGTAATAGAAATAAAAGTTACACAACATGTAAGATGACCAAATAATATCAAGGGGACACTAACCTATTTTTACATCCTTATGATTTTTCTCTCCTAGATTTGGCAACATTAGTACTCCATTATTTGGTCAGAAAATATAAAGTAACTTCTTGAGGGTTGTACAACAACAATCTATTTCTTTTAAAGCAATAGTTCATATTGGTCAAAAACTATGAAAATAAATATATTTGATTTTAAATGTATTTTTTTTTGTATGTTTAAGCTTAAGTACTTATTTTTTAATATTGTCATATAAAATTCATATTATGAACAATAAAAATAGTAATTTGTTTATTAATAAAATAAACCGGGAGTGATCTCCCCTAAACTTTCTCAAATATTCTAATATACAACTAGGAGGGATGGCAACTCAGGATATAGACAATATTTGTAATCCATTTTTAATTACTTAAACTTTTTATAATAGAATAGAATCTCGTAAAAAAAAAGAATTGCACACCAAGTGAACGCCTAATAAAATGTGCATAATAGTGCGGGATATTATTAGTACTTTATAAATTTACATGCGTTTTTTGAGAAATCGGAAATAGCGTAAATTAGTACTTCCGGTCAATGGAAATTACTCAAAATTTGACAGAAGGTAGAGAATTAGATCTTTTACTTACATGTGAAATTTCATTTATCTATCTGAAATAGTACTCAAGTTATAGGCTTTTGAAAAATTCAAAGTCGAAAAAATACCACTTCCGGTTATCGGAAATCCCTCAAAAGTTGATCAGGATCTACGATTTTGATAATATACTTATATATGAAATTTCATCAACCTAGCTGTAACGGTACTCAAGTTATCGTGTTTACACACACACACACACAGGCAAGATTGCAGAATTATGTTTTTCCGTATCAGTGAGGTGTAAAACGTCGAGATATGCAAAAAACTCTATACCAGTAAAACGTATCACATCAATACATTTTAATAGTTTTTTTTAATAAACTAAAGATAAAAAAAAGGTAAGATGAATTTAGGTTTTTAAAACATGTATAGTAGCCTACACTATTTATTCTTTCCTTTTTGTTAATTTTTAATTAATTAAGCCAAAATGTTTGCTTTGTGATGTTAACTCCAAATAACAATTGATCCGCTCTCATAAAATCAGTGCACACCATATCTTCTAACTGATCAATGCTTACTATTTAATTTTGTTATCTCCCCTTTTGTTATTTAAAAGTATAGTGATCCTTAAATTTTTATTGAGTAATTTAATATTCAATTCGATGAAAATGAGATTATCTTGCATTGTTATCAAAATTGACTGCTGGGAAGTTTAAAAGAGATTGTTGCATCAGAAAAAGGTAAATACTGAGATGCTAAATGTGACCACAAGCCAAGTCAATAGGCAGATGTCCACACATAGTAACCTAAGAAAAATCTGGTAAAAATTAAATGTAGTCCAGGTCTTGTTAGGGCAGTTTAACCGTAGAAGAATTGCCAACATTACTAACATTTTTATCCAACCAATCTGTACTGAAATACAGAAATCAAATCTTACCATTTTTGAAAACAAGTTGACACTGTAGCTAATGCGAAACAACAGTTGCGGCCCTTAGTATTTTATACTGGTTTAACTTGTACTCTTACTCCATGAACTAAAAGATATGGCAGTCACATAGTTGGCTTACAGTGATGGCAATGGGACCAGCAGACACATGGCCTTCATCATACTGCTGGGGTGTGTAATGTGACAATGGGTGTGTAATGTGACATGGGGTGTGTCATGTGACATGGGGTGTGTAATGTGACATGGGGTATGTAATGTGACATGGGGTGTGTAATGTGACATGGGGTGTGTAATGTAACAACGGGTGTGTAATGTGACATGGGGTGTGTCATGTGACATGGGGTGTGTAATGTGACATGGGGTGTGTAATGTGACATGGCGTGTGTAATGTGACAATGGGTTGTGTCATGTGACATGGGGTGTGTAATGTGACATGGGGTGTGTAATGTGACATGGGGTGTGTAATGTGACATGGGGTGTGTAATGTGACATGGGGTGTGTCATGTGACATGGGGTGTGTCATGTGACATGGGGTGTGTCATGTGACAATGGGTGTGTAATGTGACATGGGGTGTGTAATGTGACATGGGGTGTGTAATGTGACATGGGGTATGTAATGTGACATGGGGTGTGTAATGTGACATGGGGTGTGTAATGTGACATGGGGTGTGTAATGTGACATGGAGTGTGTAATGTGACATGGGGTGTGTAATGTGACATGGGGTGTGTAATGTGACAATGGGTGTGTCATGTGACATGGGGTGTGTAATGTGACATGGGGTGTGTAATGTGACATGGAGTGTGCAATGTGACATGGGGTGTGTAATGTGACATGGGGTGTGTAATGTGACAATGGGTGTGTCATGTGACATGGGGTGTGTAATGTGACAATAGGTGTGTAATGTGACATGGGGTGTGTAATGTGACAATGGGTGTGTAATGTGACATGGGGTGTGTAATGTAACATGGGGTGTGTAATGTGACAATGGGTGTGTAATGTAACATGGGGTGTGTAATGTGACAATGGGTGTGTAATGTGACATGGGGTGTGTCATGTGACATGGGGTGTGTCATGTGACATGGGTTGTGTCATGTGACATGGGGTGTGTAATGTGACAATGGGTGTGTAATGTGACAATGGGTGTGTCATGTGACAACGGGTGTGTAATGTGACATGGGGTGTGTAATGTGACATGGGGTGTCATGTGACATGGGGTGTGTAATGTGACATGGGGTGTGTAATGTGACATGGGGTGTGTAATGTGACATGGGGTGTGTAATGTGACATGGAGTGTGTAATGTGACATGGGGTGTGTAATGTGACATGGGGTGTGTAATGTGACAATGGGTGTGTCATGTGACATGGGGTGTGTCATGTGACATGGGGTGTGTCATGTGACATGGGGTGTGTCATGTGACATGGGGTGTGTCATGTGACATGGGGTGTGTCATGTGACAATGGGGTGTGTAATGTGACATGGGGTGTGTAATGTGACATGGGGTGTGTCATGTGACAATGGGGTGTGTAATGTGACATGGGGTGTGTAATGTGACATGGGGTGTGTAATGTGACAATGGGTGTGTAATGTGACATGGGGTGTATAATGTGACATGGGGTGTGTAATGTGACATGGGGTGTGTAATGTGACAATGGGTGTGTAATGTGACATGGGGTGTGTAATGTGACATGGGGTGTGTAATGTGACATGGGGTGTGTAATGTGACATGGGGTGTGTAATGTGATACCCAAGGACGTGTAGGTCAGAAACGGACAGTACATAACTCAGCTGTTGCTGAAAAACTAACATGGCCACCATAACAGAAACCTGACAAATATAAAAAATGTACCACCTTGTTTGCATACTTAGAAATACCTTGAGTATTAACCTCATACATAATGCATTTCAGTATTATTTATCAAATATATCCACAAATTAAAAAAACAAACAAACAACAACCATGATATATGCTTGTTTTTGGCTTCCAGTGGAGAATAGAACAAAAACTATCAAACTGATTTAAAATTCTTATCCATGGCAACCCAGGCTCCCCACTTATCTCTTAAAAGATCTTCATGACAGTTTTGGTTTCCTTTCCTGGTGATGTCCACTTTAGCACCTGACTAACGCTGTTACTATCTGCATTTCAGATGTGTCCTACACAACCAAACTTTCTGATGATGTGTCCTACACAACCACACTTTCTTTCTATGCTTACTTCTTACTTGCTGATTGTCTACACAAGGACGAACCGGTTACATAATACACAAAGAACAAAAATGGATAAACAAATTGTTCAATTTTTAGATTTTATTATTTTTCTTTTTTTTTAAAAATGGGTAGATCGACTACAGTAAGAAAAAAAAATTGAACATATTGACATCAGCAATACGAAAAAAAGTTCAATATAAATTATTTCTTTTATCATCAAACATTATTCACATATTTAATCAACTGAGAAATGTACAAAAGGGAATAACAAAAGGAAAAATAAATAACCATAGAAAACCTCTGCACCAGAACACCTGGTGTAGATCTATGTCAGCATGACACTCTTCAAGCCTAATGTTATATATATACATTACTTTTCTCTTGACAATTCATATAACTAATTCATCACAACCAGGTATATCGAAGTTCACATTTCAAGGAAAAGTTTTCCACGTAAACTGAAGATAAATTTCATTTTGAAAATTATGTTCACTAAGATCACAAAAAACGTGGCTATATAATTATGTAAATAATGTGATAATGCCTGATAATTTTTCCTTGAATGCACTGTTTTAGATTTCAGTACATACTTTTCATGTTAATAATTTTAAAATAACTTACATAATTCTAAAGTATTTCTAATGAATAGAGTACATATTATTCTTATCAATTATGGAACACCCAGCACAATTGAAGTCTAACATTATTGTGAGGTAAGTGCTCATTATAACAAAGGGATTTCTTAGAGAGAAACAGACACAGAAATGTCTTGAAAATAAAACATGATAAAGTGGATAGGATTTCTATGATCAACAAATAGAAAAACAGATGGTAAAGCAAAAAAAAAAAAAAAAAAAAAAGATTTAAAAAAAAAATTGAAATAATTTATGCTTAATTATTTTGCTGCATGACTCAACTTGTGATGTGTATAAACAGTTGATCCTTCAATGTTGCATTGATTCAAATCTTACAAATGAAAATCTTATGGCATGAAAAAAATAATATTTGTTCTCTTCCTACATATACAGATGACATATATTTACATTCTTACAGCAGTTTATACAAACATCCGTGGAAACCCGTAAACAATGAGTAGTGTTAGCACACCAAAGTCATCCAGCAATGGATAACAAAATAAACAACCAATCACTTTTTATTCAAACAACCAATCATGTTTTATTCAATCCTTCAAGCAACCAACCACATTTTATTCAAACAATCAAACAACCAACCACTTTTTATTCAATCAACCGATCCATCACTTTTATTCTAACAATCAATCACCAAAATGACCAATCATTATTATCCAACCAAACCTATTATGCCTAGCAATGAACCAAAACACTGGTGGATAAAAAAAATTGGATGTAAAGATATGCTGAAACAAAATATTTTGATGACAGCCGTGAAGTGACACGTGATATAAAGAGGGTACTGAGGTATTTAATCAATGGATGCCCAAGACCATTAGATCAGTTCAGTGCAACACGCTCAATGAGCTGAAGTAGCTTACAACTCCTGTCATTGCAAGATACTTATCTAAACAAATAGATCAATTTATTGTAGTCACAACTTTGCAATCCTTACTTGGTCAACATATTGTTAACTGTTCCAAGTTACCAACAGATCTCTATTTATTGCAAGCCAGTTAACTGTATTGAAATATAAATATTTATTTCAAACCAGTTAACTGTATTGAAATATAAATATTTATTTCAAACCAGTTAAGTGTATTGAAACAAATATCAATTACAACCCACTGAACTGTATTGAAATGTAAAAATTCATTACAACTTAGTAAATTGTGGTGAAATATAAATATATGTAAATTTAAAAACAAACAAAAGTTTCTACAAATAAACAACAAGTAAAAATAAGTTAAACAGTATAAAAAGTTACAACCAAAATGTTGCCATTTTTTTAGATTTAAAAAAAAAATGTAAATGTAAGTACTTAAAATATGGAAGACAGATACAAAACAACTCATTTGATACAACTGATTAAGTAGAATGGACTTCCTAAAGCACGTCCACAACCTAGCATCTCTTGGATATGATTAGTTGCTTTGAAACAAAGAAAAGTTGAACCCAAAAAATTTATGTTTAAAAGAATTTAAAAAAAAAAAGCTTAAATTTGCCATAATGAATGAACAGGATGATTTGATCTTAATTCTTCCCAAATTCATCATAATGAATGAACATGCTGATTTGATCATAATTCTCCCAAAATTCATCATAATGAATCAACATGCTGACTTGATCTTAATTCTCCCAAAATTCATCATAATGAATCAACATGCTGATTTGATCTTAATTCTCCCAAAATTCATCATAATGAATAAACATGCTGATTTGATCATAATTCTCCCAAATGAAAGACCACAGAAAGAAGGCAATATAAAATAAGGTCACAATTGGTTGTAAACAAAGCAAGATCAGTTGTTTTTTTTAAATGTGCTCAACAGATTTTTTCATTAACATGGTATGTCAACTTTGCATGAAACAACAGTAAATAAACACATAGAACAATCTAGTATAGTAACAATGGCTTAGTAAATAAACACATAGAACAATCTAATTGTAGCATTTTTTTTCAAGAAAAATAGTTCTGTGCCAAAATATAGAAAATATTTGATCAGGGGAATTTGTAATCACACTAAAAATTATATTTCTAATTAATCATTTAAAATTGTTTCCTGAATAACAAAAGTATAACATGACTAATGACTCAAATATAAAGTATACATAAACTATAATGCAAATAAATTTGTAGAGAAATGATTTCATTAAGAGGCTTGATTGTCTAAGCTGTTTCCCCATTGGGGGTTTTGCCTTGATGGTGCGGGTGGGAAGAAGAACTTGTGACTGGAATGGTGCTGGCAGGGACATGATTGGATGATTTTACAGGGGAGGATACTCTACTATGATTTTGGCCTGCTCTCCCTTTGTTTGATTGGTGAGCTTTATCTCCAGAATGTGGATTATTTCTCTTCTCTTCTAAAGACAAAAAATAATAATGAATCATCTGATTAATAATATATTAAACACAAAATTGAATACACAGTTAAAAAAAACTAATTATGAAATATTTCAGAAGCTGCAGTTCTATGAGCCTAAAAAAGATTAAACGCTATTAATTCATAGAATTTATGGGACAACTAATCTGCAAGATGATTTAGTCAAGAAATTTACTTACTTGAATGGGACACATGGCTACATGAAAAGGAACAACTCTGTACAGCTACATCTTTACTTTCACAACCACAATTATTACTCTCTGTACAAGACAAAAGTTTATTAAATTAACTGACTATAATGACTCATTTTACTGAAAATGTACAATTTACACTGAGAACCATGTCAGAAATCAGATTGTTATGACTTACCAGAATGTGCAGGTGATAATGTAGGTCCACAACAAAGACGAGGGTCACACGGTGGCCTGTTGACCCCCACCGCCTGCCCCCCATGTCCTCCCTGGTGCTGCGGAGGCTTGTGATGTAACACATGGTGGTTAGAATGGGCGTGGCTATCACAATTTGAACAAAACACAGACGCACTGTCCTCTTTATCACACTGCTGGTGGGGGCAGTAACAAGGGTCCCTGACCACCTCGCAACAGCAGGGGTAGGGGGGTGTGTTGGTCCTTCGCACAGAAGACCCTGGGTCGCAGCAATCACAGGAAGAAACAGCCAAGTGCTGGCTGCAGCTAGGACTGTCTGACAGGGTGCGCGCATGTTGGCTGCTATTTACACAAGATTTACAATGCAATTTACAAGGGATCTCTGCTGGGAGGTGAGTGAGTGATGAATGAGATGAGGGGTGAGAAGGCATGTGTTTGCTGTCACAGTGTCTGCAGTTGTTCCCTGTTTGGTCCCCACAGCAGTTTGGTCTCCGCTTGCTGCCCTCACTGTCTTTACCACGCAGGCAGCACGACGAGACATGCTGGGGTTCAGGCTGCGTGGCTGCACGGCCACATGCGGAGCTGTTATCCACAGCCGCGCAGTCGTCGACGTGGGGATGACGTAGTAAAGAAGACGAGGACTCCACCTCCCGACTATCACAAGAATCACAACACAGTCTATGTCTGTCTCCGCCCTCCTCGCGCTGCGGCACCGCACTGGTGGACCCACACAGCCTGTTGTGATTGGTAGGCTTTGTGGGGTGAAAAGTTTGAAACAAGGACCTCACATCGGGGGAGCCCGTGTGATGCTGGTCACTCTGGTCATCCGAGGCGGGGGAGTGGGGCGGGGATGGTGGATTTCTCTTGAACTCGTCAGTGACCACATGCAGCTGGTGGTAGCTAGCTGGGACCTTCTGGTGGCCTGAATGGCTGGAGGGGGGGTCACTGCTTCCACTGTGCTGACCACTGCTGGTGCTGTGTCTGCTTTCAATTGTGTCCCCATCACTGGCAGCGTACTGGAGACTGGACACTGAATTGGCTGGGGAGGAAGAGAAAAAACACTTAAGGCCACTGTAAAACCTGACCAGACACAAGAAGTAGGTTAGATATAATTAACATAATACCAGTGAATGTGCTTGTTGCTTACCTCGCTTTAACTGACACAACAGCCGGTCACCAGCTGTCATTGTAGGGGGATGGTGGTCATCTTCATCAACACCGCTGGGCACAATAGCTGGACGGTTGTACCCGTTGGCTCGGAATTGACCAGATGATGACTCATAGCCCGACTCTTTCATTTGATAATCCCCTGCTAGAAAACAGAAATCATTGGTTTACAAGGGAAATATAATTTTTCAATCATTTATATAGATGTAAGACGATACTGTCTTGAGTATTCTATGTTGGGAGTAGTTGAGACAATGCTATGTCTAGAGTACTTAAGACTGTATTTTATGGGGTAGTCAAGATGATCCTGTGTGGGGAGGTTAAGACTAATCTATGTCTGTGGTAGTGGAATTATCTATGTCTGGTGGAGGTAAGACTATTCTGTCTTGTAGAGACTATTGAATGAGGAGGTAGAGGCAAACAAACTGTAAATATCTTACTCTGATAATGGAAGCCAGCAATGGTTAGAGGACCTTGTGAATAACTGCCTTCTTTATCTGAGGACATGTAGCCAGAGCTGGGCACCTCACCAGGCAGGGTGGTCTCTTCTAAAAGATCAACACAAAAATTAGGAACTTAGTCATCAACATATTTCAAAACAAGAGTAACACATAATAGGAATTTACTCTAGTGAAACTTTTAAAATTAAAAGTAAAAAAAAAAAAAATGTTTGGTTGGATGAAGCTTGAAGAAGTAGAGTGAAACTAAATGGTATGTACCTGTGGGCGTGGCGCTGTACCCCTCATGTCGTTTCCTGGTCTGGTAGATGATGATGACCCAGACGAGTGAGGTCCCCACCACACAACACACCACGGCAATGATGATGATCCCCGTGGTGGTTGACTCGTCATCCAGGCCAAAGGTGTTTCCACCAGGGCCACTGACGTCACCAGATGGGCTCAAAACCTGAGGGTGGAGTGGAGAAAATGGTTTTTAAACTGCTACAAACTGCTTGAAACCTCTGCTCTATTTTCATGTAGCCAAGTGGAGTATATTTAACATTAGAAACTTTAAACCTTGCTATGAATGAAATAATTATAGATCTTGTTATTTAACCATTACTAATGTTTACAAAGACTAGCATGTTGTTGTACCTGTAGTTCAGTTGTTCCTTTAGCAGTGCCTAAGCTGTTGGACATTCGGCATGCATAGATCCCTGCATCTGACCACTGGGTATCAACAATGACCAAAAGTTGACTGTCCACTGTCACAAAATGGCGAGGTGTTCTCTGGAATTGTAAAAAAAAAAAAACAACATGTAATCATACAACAGAAGACCACACCATCAAAAAATGATCCCGACAAGATCCTGTCTGTCTAGATCAGCTAGCAAGTGTAGTTGGGTACCCACCACAAGTTCCTTATCATCCTTCAACCAGGTGAGCTTAGGGGGAGGGTTCCCTGAGGCCATACACTGCAGCACTGTGGTTTCCCCTTTCTTGGTGGCCTTTTTACTCAACATGGGCTGGACAAAGTCTGGTGTTTCTGTAGTCATACAAAGTGAGGGTTTTTCATTCAGTTTGATATGACATGTCTTATCAGGCTTTACTAAAATAACTAGTTGTTTAGTCTTAAAATATTACATTTTAGTTTTATTTTTAAAATATTCAATAAAACTGACCCAAAACAGTAACAGTGGCATTAGAGATGATGACCCCTGCTTCATTTCTGGCCATACAGCTGTAGACCCCCTCGTCCGCTATACTGGTGGCCATGATGTAGAACCTGTCGTCACTAGGGTAAACGTGCATGCGTCGCTCACGGGCAGCAGGGAAGCTGTCACCACCGTCCTTCTGCCAGGAGATCTCTGGCGTGGGTTGACCAGCGGCCGCACACTTGAGCTCAGCTGGTTTCCCTGCCTTGACCGTCACGTCCTCAGGCTTGAGGGTAAACACAGGGTAGACTGTGGACACAACATGTTTGTTAGCTGGTATTTCATACACTTTGTAAACAGTTCTCTATCTAAACTGATGTGTAAACACAGGGTAGACTGTGGACACAAGATGTTTGTTAGCTGGTATTTCATACACTTTGTAAACAGTTCTCTATCTAAATTGATGTGTAAACACAGGGTAGACTGTGGACACAAGGTGTTTGTTAGCTGGTTGATAGAGAGTTTTCTATACTTTTTTGCAGTAAACAGTTCTCTATCTTAAATGATGTGCATGGCTGGAAGATACTGACAGCAGCTAGCTCACTGGATCTAACAGTATTTAACTTCTCAAACGGATAAACTTGTATTTAACTTCTCAAAGTGGATCAACTAGTATAAATGTTTTCATAGTTCAAAGATTAAAATGGTGACTCTTATTTTACCTTATATATAAATATGAATAATATATGCACATTTTCAACACAATGCTAGTTCACTTGACAAAAGAAAAGGATAGCTATTATCAAGTAAAGGAATAAACACAAAACCATGGAGAGGAGAGACTTACCATACACCTGTATCTGGGCCCATTGGGACGAGGCAATGCCAAACTCATTAGACACAACACAGTGATAGCGTCCAGCCATGCTGTCTTGTACGTCCAGCAGGACCAGGTGCGACGTGTAACGCTTGGTGTCACCGTCACTGCTGGCAGTGATGAAGGAGTAGGTCTCGTCTAGAAGCTGATCACAGATCAAACAAAACACGCATTGATTGAAGGAAGTGAGGAGGAATGACATTAAAGTGTAAAGATATATAATTCTTCTCTAATATTGTGTGGTGACAGTGAGCTACCTACCACGTTGTCTTTCTTCCACTGTATGTTAGGCTGTGTGTTCCCTGTGACTGCAGCCTGACATGTCAATGTAAGGTTACCATCTTTAAAGGCATTGGTTGTCTGGGGACTCTCTATGATGTAAGGCTTGGGAAACTCTGTGTTGTCTGCATAGACGGGAGCATTGGTAGAATCAGACTTTAGTGTAATTTTTTGTTGTTAGAATAAGACTTTCATCCAAAGGAATTTTTTTTTGTTAAAATCAGACTTTAATCTAGTGGGATTTTGTTTGTGTGTAAATCAAAGATCCCTTTAATACTATTTATGCTTGTGAACAAGTTTTATCTACTGATATAAAATATTTGCTTTTGAAAATGAGAAAATTATTAAATGTATGAAGTGTAGACCTAGATTATCATCTTGTGCTAGAAAGAGTTCTCTATTCTACAGGCAGGTTATATCTAGTGTGACTTACTGCACTTGAAGTCTACAGCATCAACCAGGACCAGAGGCCTATCCCTCAGTGTGGAGGGGTGGTGGCATGTCCCTATAGCAGAGTTCTGGAAACCTGTCATTTTGAGCCACGGGTTCAACCACTTGAGGTCACAGTCACAGTAGAACTTGGAAGAGTTGAAACGCCTGGAGGGGGAGGTTGGTTGTATTGAGATAATGGTGACATGTTGGTTGTATTGAGTTAATGGTGACGTACAGGTTGTATTGAGTTTATGGTGACACACTGGTTGTATTGAGATTATGGTGACATACAGGTTGTATTGAGATTATGGTGACACACTGGTTGTATTGAGATTATGGTGACACACTGGTTGTATTGAGAGAATGGTGACACACAGGTTGTATTGAGATTATGGTGACACACTGGTTGTATTGAGAGAATGGTGACACACTGGTTGCATTAAGTTAATGGTGACACACTGGTTGACATAAAGGTGACATGGCTGTATTGAGATAATGGTGACACACTGGTTGTATTAAGTTAATGGTGACACACTGGTTGTATTGATATAATGGTGACAAATTTGTATTGACATAAAGGTGACATGGTTGTATTGAGATAATGGTGACAAACTAAAGGAAAATGTCAGTCATACTGAGATGATGAAGTGCTTGTATCAAGAAAAACATGTGTGACTCACAAATCTCTGAGGTCACGCAGATGCTCAAACGCGTTCTCCTGTATGGCGGTGATGTCGTTGTCCTCCAGGTACAGCTGGCGCAGCTTGGTCAGCCCATAGAAGGCCTGCATGGCGATGGAACGGATGGAGTTGGACTTGAGGGACAGTCTGGTCAAGCTGGTCAGCCCACGGAAGATCTTGGCATCCACCATGGTCCAGCCCAGCTGGTTGGAGTTGATCTCTCTGGAGATCAAATATAAAATGTTCATTGACACAGTTGCTAGAGATAGTCAGTAAATGTGTCTGTTTTCAACTAAAACAACTAATGGTGTCGGGGGAGTGCATGTAAGGGTTAGTAAAAAACATTAGTACTATATATCCTGGTTATAAAGTCGACCCCCAGGTTTTTCAGTTAAAAGATAGTTTTGGATATACCAGCTCTATATGGAGACACCCAATTTTTGAAACAATTTTCCTGTTATAAAAAGTAGTCGTTTATGCAAGAAAATTAGGTAGTTTAAAGCATTCAGCTAAGATAAGTACTTGTAGTGAATTTACTGCTATTTATGTTGTAAGCAAATATTAAAAGATTAACTTTTAGCTTTAAAGTGGACTGGACATGGAGTACATATTAGAGTGGTATCAAGCTGTATCCCCCAACCCTCCTCTACAGAGCACCAAGCTAAAACTTGACACCTGGTCAGGTGCGCCGCCCAAATTTTTATTCCCCAGAAATAATAACATCCTGGTGGAGTGAAGTGCAACAAGCACCAGACCCTACCATCTGGACTGGGCTTTATTTTCCATTAGCCAGTTATGCTCTCACCAGCACCCATATCTAGCTATATCTATATTCCACTCATCAAGTTTTATCTCAACATTTTTTTCTTCTCTTTCTATTTTGAAACCTGTCCAGATGCTACATTATTTTTAATTAATTTTTATAAACAAAATTAAAATCTGCAATGCTAATGATTAATTAAGAAAAACGTTTTTTTCTTCTTCTTCTCTTCCTGACATACTCAATTTAAAAATTACCGAAGTATCTTTATTTATGTTCAGACTTCTCTCTACCCCTCCCCCCTCCTCATGATTACAGCTAGTAGAGAAGAAAACGGTAAGTGGCAGAAACAAATTTCACAAGGTGAGATAAGTAAATGGGGGGAAAAATGATATCGGGACAAGGGGAGAGCAATCACAAGAGATGCACTGTTTAAATAAATAGAGAGAAGATGAAAGCCAGATTCTCTTCCATTTCGACAGCCAAACGAATCGATCGGGTTGCCTTTGCACTGTCTCTGTATTGCCCTTTTGGTTCCAAATTAACCCACTCTTTCCACGATTGTTTCCTAAAATACACGCCCCATTCCATCCTGGGGGACACTTGTGAGGGGGCTTGCTCAAATGCCAGCAGTGTGTAATATATATATATATATATATATATATATATATATATATATATATATATATATATATATATATATATATATATATATATATATATATATATATATATATATACACACACATATATATATATATATATATATATATATATATATACACACACACACATACATACATACATACATACATACATACATACATACATACATACATACATACATACATACATACATACATACATACAACCTATAGTGATAATGAATGAAAATGAACCGCATATGCGAGTAAGTATTGAAACACACACACCCCACCCAGCAGCCGAGAGCTGAAAATGCTGTAGCTGAATCATGCTACCCCGTGCATGTTGGTACGAGCATCAAGGAGAACATAATTTAGCCAGCCAGAAATCTTGAATTAATCAAGCCCCAACAAATTAAGCCCTTCCCCGCGTGTGACATGTGTTATGCAGGTTGCCGGGTTAGCCTTTAAAAAAAAAACGAAAGCCCATTCACGTCTTGCCGTCCATCTGTTTAGTATATTTGTTATTTATTTCCCTAGCTGCCTGCACAGTGCCTGGGCGTCTGTTCCCCAACTAGTCATCGTTAATGATAGCGTTGACTGATAAGATGAAAGCGTCGAGCTAAAGACGGACGGTATCAAAAGTTTCGGCTTCACGGCTAAACCGTCCATTAAGATGACAAGACACACACACACACTGTAAGGCTAACGGTTAAACCGTTCATTAAGCTGACAAGACACACACACTATAAGACCAACGGTTAAACCGTCCATTATGCTGACAAGACACGCAGTGTATGACTAACGGTTAAACCGCCAATTAAACTGACAAGACACACACACACAATGTATGACCAACGGTTAAGACCGTCTGTTAGAGTGTGTGTGTCTTTGCTTAGTTCTCCCAGGCTAGATCCAATGATGTGATACACTGTGTTTATCAGGGAGGTCTAGCTTTACATGGACTACATAAAACAATACGATTAACCAGAGAAACAGGTAAAAGGTCTTCAATACTAGATATACAATACGAGGTACAACTACGTTACAGCATCTGTGGGTGGTCCCACCCCAAATGTTTCATTAGTCTAATGTTTGACTGGGCCAACAGATGGAGTGTCTACCAACATTTGTACTGGAACTTGGATCAAAAGACGAGCTATACAAGGAACTGTTGCGATGGGAGACTAATCTAGACAATGGTACCTGGAATTGTGGCATAGATGTGTTGTCAAGTGTGCTAGGGCTGTGCTATAGATGTGTTGTCAAGTGTGCTAGGGCTATGCTATAGATGTGTTGTCATGTGTGTTAGGGATATGCTATAGATGTGTTGTCAAGTGTGCTAGGGCTATGCTATAGATGTGTTGTCATGTGTGCTAGGGCTGTACTATAGATGTGTTGTCATGTGTGCTAGGGCTGTACTATAGATGTGTTGTCATGTGTGCTAGGGCTGTACTATAGATGTGTTGTCATGTGTGCTAGGGCTGTACTATAGATGTGTTGTCAAGTGTGCTAGGGCTATGCTATAGATGTGTTGTCATGTGTGTTAGGGCTGTGCTATAGATGTGTTGTCATGTGTGCTAGGGCTGTACTATAGATGTGTTGTCATGTGTGCTAGGGCTGTACTATAGATGTGTTGTCAAGTGTGCTAGGGCTATGCTATAGATGTGTTGTCATGTGTGTTAGGGCTGTGCTATAGATGTGTTGTCATGTGTGCTAGGGCTGTACTATAGATGTGTTGTCAAGTGTGCTAGGGCTATGCTAAAGATGTGTTGTCATGTGTACTAGGGCTATGCTATAGATGTGTTGTCATGTGTGCTAGGGCTATGCTAAAGATGTGTTGTCATGTGTGCTAGGGCTATGCTAAAGATGTGTTGTCATGTGTGCTAGGGCTGTGTTATAGATGTGTTGTCATGTGTGCTAGGGCTATGCTATAGATGTGTTGTCATGTGTGCTAGGGCTATGCTATAGATGTGTTGTCATGTGTACTAGGGCTATGCTATAGATGTGTTGTCATGTGTACTAGGGCTATGCTATAGATGTGTTGTCATGTGTACTAGGGCTATGCTATAGATGTGTTGTCATGTGTACTAGGGCTATGCTATAGATGTGTTGTCATGTGTGCTAGGGCTGTGTTGTCATGTGTACTAGGGCTATGCTATAGATGTGTTGTCATGTGTACTAGGGCTATGCTATAGATGTGTTGTCATGTGTACTAGGGCTATGCTATAGATGTGTTGTCATGTGTACTAGGGCTGTGCTGCAGATGTGTTGTCATGTGTGCTAGGGCTATGCTATAGATGTGTTGTCATGTGTGTTAGGACTAGACCAAGATACACGTCAGCAAATACCCATGCATTCAATCTCCCTGAACCTCACATTTAAAGACGAATGTTGGCGCAGACGGCATTTAAAGACACGTTTACAATTGATCAACTCATGGGTGGGCTCCCAGTAAACATAGGCACGGTTCACATCAAAGTATAAACCCGCTCCAAATCAGTCAGCGGACAGGCCGAGTGGTTGGCTGTCTTACTGGTTGACCGTCCGAGTGGTTGTCCGTCCCTGTGGTTGTTAGTCCGAGTGGGTGCCAGTCCCTGTGGTTGCCAGTCCGAGTGGTTGTCCGTCCCTGTGGTTGTCAGTCCGAGTGTTTGAGCGCCTCCACCTGTGGACTCCCCGTGTGGTCTACAGCCAACAACAAACTGAAGGTTGTGGTGAGCCATCAAGCTGGTGTGTCTCGGGTTTGTGGCATACATAAACCCTCCATTTGTTGCCCCTTTAATACATCCCTCCAACGTTACCGCAACATTTTTTTGTGCAACACGTGTTACGCCCCTTACTTGGAGGGTGGGAGGGGGCGCGGGCATGTTTGCAGTGCACACATTAAATGCTAATTTAAAGATGGCAAAATGCTAATGAGTAAGATACACTCGTTTGACACGAGACCGTTAGGTAAACAATCAGTCAATTCTTCCAAGATCTCAGTCAGGGAGGTTCTAGTAAAGATCCAGGTTTAGAAAGTTCTTCAGAGAAATGATGGGCCCGTAGGCTGTAATAGTTACTTGGTCCATAGGCAGTGTTTTTTATTTGGCCCATAGTGACAAGTGCTAGTTACTTGGCCCATAGTAACAAGTGGTAGTGACTTGGCCCATAGTAACAAGTGTTAGTTACTTGGCCCATAGTAACAAGTGTTAGTTACTTGGCCCACAGTAACAAGAGTTAGTTACTTGAGTGACAAGTGTTAGTTACTTGGCCCATAGTGACAAGTGTTAGTTACTTGGCCCATAGTGACAAGTGTTAGTTACTTGGCCCATAGTGACAAGTGTTAGTTACTTGGCCCATAGTGACAAGTGTTAGTTACTTGGCCCATAGTAACAAGTGTTAGTTACTTGGCCCATAGTGACAAGTGTTAGTTACTTGGCCCATAGTAACAAGTGTTAGTTACTTGGTCCATAGTAACAAGTGTTAGTTACTTGGCCCACAGTAACAAGTGTTAGTTACTTGGCCCACAGTAACAAGTGTTAGTTACTTGGCCCACAGTAACAAGTGTTAGTTACTTGGCCCACAGTAACAAGTGTTAGTTACTTGGCCCATAGCCGGTAAAGTGTGTTACGGGTGGAGTGCACGTTAAACATAGCGTACGTGTTGAGCTGGGGCAGGGGGAAGGGAGGGAAGAGCGGTTGTTGAAACAAGTCTACGTAAGGGGACATAACGCAGGTGGGTGGGTTAAGGAAGGGAGGTAACAGCGATAAAGAACGGCGTTTCACACCTTCGTGTTTGGGTCCTTATTTGCTTGCGACAGCATGGTCTTAAAATTCTACAGCTTTGCCGGTTTTTTTTTTTTCTTCTCTCTCTCTTTCCCTCTTGGGGCAGAAAGATAAAGAAAGGACAAGGGTATTAAAATCATGTCACTCAATAGCTATACACGGCGTTCTTGAAGGAAAAAAAATCTATCCCTTCTTGATTGGCTAGAACATAGCCACGTGATGAACTTATTGTAAGAACTCGACAGAGTTAAACTATACATCAGGGAAAGAAACTCACAACAACCACCTGTAAATCGTTGAAAAACATTTACATGTTATCTTGAAAAACTGATGTGACCGTTTTTGAATGCGCGCATTTTAATCAGTATCGACACACACGAAATGTTTTTTTTAACCATCCTCCAACCCGTGGTCTATCCCACCCTCCACAACCAAGGGAAGCAATTCTTCCATACGGTTAACCATAGGCACTATTCAAAGCAATAAAAAAAAATGTCGTCATCAGCGCTCTAATCTCCGGTCACATTTGAATGTGGGTGACACACACTAGCCTCCTACCCCGGCAGTGAACGGGTAGAGCGAATACAAAGAAAAGGGGCTCGCTGTTTACTTTGTACTGACTTTCTCCCTTTTTTTTTTAACCAGCAACACGATCAAATGGACGTATGTGTTATCTGGTCAAATCAAACCGCGCGGGATTCTTCCAACGCCGACAATAGCAAAAAGGAAAATGTCGATGTCGATGACGAACAATAAGCTCCAACAAGCAGATCTTTAAGTGCCCCCCCCCTCCCACTTTTAACAAGGGCCTACATTTTAATGCATCATACCGCACCCCATTAATCATTTTGATGAGGACGAATACCCAAGATGACTTAGATTTAAGAAAGATTTCTGGTTTTTTTTAATTTGTTGAAAAAGCGGCTTTACCCATACAAAGTTTTATGGTGGAGGCCCAGGTCACGCACGAGTAGTCGTGCGAAGATTGGCAGATTTACACCCAGATAATCCACTCGCGCAGACTTAACAGGACCGACTACGTTCAAAACTGTGTAGGGTGTGGGTTGGGTGTTGTAAACTTCCAAACTAGAATCCAGGCAAGACTGGTATGTAAACAATGACACCTCGATGTGTCAAATCAAATTCTGTGGTACAAAACTCAATTAACTAGCTCGGTGGCCGAAGAATTCAGCTCGTTTTAAAAGAAGGAGTAATTATCTAAAGCAAACGAAAAGTCCTCCACTTTATAAGTATTAGAAACATTTAATTGGCAAGTCAATGAAAAAGTGTACATAGGGTTGTGCTGTGGTAGGGAAGGTATCGGGCGCCGGTGGCTGCGGTGTCACTCGTTAACTGGAGTGGTGGGGTGACACAGGTATTTGTGTAGCTGAGCTCATTGGGAGGGGGGGGGTTAAGGGATCTAAAGTAGGGAGGTTTAGGGATCTATGGTGGGGAGGTTAAGGTATCTATGGTGGGGAGGTTAAGGTATCTAGGGTGGGGAGGTTAAGGTATCTAGGGTGGGGAGGTTAAGGTATCTATGGTAGGGAGGTTAAGGTATCTACAGTAGGGAGGTTAAGGTATCTATAGTAGGGAGGTTAAGGTATCTAGAGTAGGGAGGTTAAGGTATCTACAGTAGGGAGGTTAAGGTATCTATGGTGGGGAGGTTAAGGTATCTACAGTAGGGAGGTTAAGGTATCTACAGTATGGATGTACGGGTATCTGTGGTAGAGAGGTATGGGTATCTACAGTAGGGAGGTAACTGTATCTGTGATAGTGAGATAAAGGTATCGATGGTGGAAAAGTAAAGGTATTTACGGCGGGGAATCAAGTTACAACTGGGTCACCAGGGGTAAAAATCACAAACTGACCGACCACGATGTAACCTGTGACCATTCGACCACTAGGGAAAACGTTGCTAATTGACCAACGGCCAAATGTTTGACCAATAAAACCCGTGTGCATGTGTTGATAGCAAAAAATGCTATTCTGTTTTCACCCCCCCCCCCCTCCCGAACTCCCCCTGTGTGTTAGGTGACGTTACCGCACGTGTTACACGAGCCAATATTTAAACACGGATGTTGATAAACACAGGTGTATCCCTCCCCTGCCATCGCCCCAACCCCTCGCGTTATTTACACGACAATATCACACGGGCAAGCCGAATTGAACAGATAAATAATAAACCCCTGCTTGGCTGTGCAAGAAACGAACAACACAGAGAGAAAAAAAAAAAACCTCACGTCCCTTTCACACTTCACTAGCCGTTCGCTCTAAAGTCCATCGTGATTTTCCGACCCCCCTCGCGAGGCACGGTTTCCCCAAAGCTGGCCAAACAAGAGTAATCTTCCCTGGACTACAGGGCAGGTCCTAACAACGCCCCCCTCCCCCCTTCATGTCACTTCCTGTATTGTCGTGTGTCCTCTCTCCCTCAAAGGTGACGTCGTTTGCATGTTAAATTTAACTCAAGTCTTCCAGCCTACCCCCCTCCCTCACCCTCTCGTGAATCTACAGGATCCTTGACGCGTGTTAAAACAAAGAGTATAGAGTTGCACACCGATAGGCAAATGGATTAACGTGGGATTAAACGCCGCGGTTGGAAAGCAAACGATATCAGGTGGTGTTCTGCTAGAGGTCGAAGCGAGCTGTCTCACCCGTCCCCTGGGTCTATACAACCTCTCGCCCGTCCCCTGGGTCTATAGAACCTCTCGCCCGTCCCCTGGGTCTATAGAACCTCTCGCCCCCAGGTGACTCGGGACAAGAGAAACACAAGGTGTCGGTACCACCGTGTGTGGGTCTATATCACCGTCTATGTTTCTTTTAGGCAGGAGGGGGAGGGAACGAAATAGAATGTATATAGAAAATATATACTTTTACCACTGCTCGCCCCTCACCCGGAGAAAAAAGTATGAAAGAAACCCTTATCACCGTGTAGGCCTATGTGTTTTTCACTGTGTGTGTGTGTGTGTTTATACATACTTCAACATTCTTATACGAACCTCCATCCTACCCATAGTACTAAACTTGTTTTCTTTTTAAAATGATTTGAAGAGTTAGCTATGTTTACTATAGTGCGTAAAAAAAAAAATCCAAAAATTTCCCCATTAGAACAGTGACAATCCCCAAGGGAGACAACTAGAAAAATTGCACTACACCAGTTGTAAGAGTTGGGGGGTCACGTGACAAGGGTGCTACTCACAGCGTGGTCAGGTCGGCCAGCTGTCCAAAAGCCCCATCATCAATGCGGGCGATCAGGTTGTGGTCCAGCACCAGCACGCTGAGCGAGGTCAGGTGGGCCAAGTTGCTCTCCGTGATGGCGGTCAGCAGGTTCCCTGTCAGATAGCTGGGGATTCAAACAAGAGTTCACGTCAGTATAAAACATATCTCTCTTCACTGGGTTGGGGGGGGGGGGGGTTATACTGGAGTGGGGAGGAGGGGCTATATTGAGGGGGGATGATGAGTACAGATTTGACACAGTAACACACACATATACGTATATTTGGGGGATTGGGGGTGAGGGGCAGAGGCGTAGCGACCCTTCCCGGCGCCCGGGGACAAACTTTCGATTTGCACCCCCTCGAACTTTTCATTTGCACCCCCCCCCCCCTCAAACTTTCAATTGGGGGGGGGGGGGGGAATTCAGATTGGACTCAGTAATACAGAAAACTAGAACACAAGCCTGAACCAATTGAAGCTGACCAAAAACGTTGAGCTAGGAAACTATTGAGAGGGGGTGGGGGTGTCTATTTGGGGGTGGGAAGGGGGGTGGGTGAGAAGTTCAGATTAGACTCAGTAATACATAAATCTCAGTAAACCAGAACACAAGCCTGATCCAATTGAAGCTGACCAAGAAAGTTCAGCTAGGAAAACCATTCAATATGTCATGTATCAGAAATGGCGGCTCCCGGCGTTGTTTATCCCCCCCTCCCCCTCCACCCAACACACGTGCGCTGGCTGGCCTCCTCACCTAGAGTAAATAAACAGACGCCTAGGAAAGTTCACGCTCGCCCTAAACGTTTGGTCTCGCTTACCTCGCACATCGGCATCTATTTTCAACTCACCCCCCTCCCACCCCTTACCCCCACCCCTCACTTTCCTCCTTTAAAACGCCCCATCATCTCCCTGTTAAATCACCTCTCATCGTTTCGCCATTCTTTCATTACGTGATTGAGCCATTAATTAAAACTCGCGCAGGATATCTCCTCGTGCACGGCTCGCTGTTCATTACCCATCCTCTCGTGTTCCCTCTCCACTGCCGCTCCATGGAATCGATGCCACTTACCCTATCATCTGTTAATAACAGAGTTGAAACAAGCGGGGGTAGGGGAGTGAAAAAAGAGGGGGGTGGGGGTATTTGTATAAACCTCCTAGCCACAGTAGAAAGAGTGGAGGGGGGGGGGGGAGTATTTGTATAAACCTCCAAGCCATACATACAACTCGTTTCTTTACACACTGCAAACGTTGAGAGACTAAATTATATTAAAAAATATTTAGATGATAAAACGTGTATACGCGTGACACATCACCCCCCCCCCCCCACAAGACATAGATACCCCTACTACTACCCAACATCGGGGTCCCCCCCCCCCCTTTATTCCATACCCCAGGAGACAGCGATACACCTACTTACCAAGTCTGGGATCCACGCACCTGATTTAACCATTTAGCTCACCGATAAGCGAGCGCCTTTAATTTGCCCAGGTGTTGCCTTATTTACCCCCCCCCCCCCCCCCACTCTCCCCACGCCCCGAACGTTGATTTACACTCGTCAGTCTGCCTGTTAGTACCAGCACGTGTGTGTGTGTGTTAGTGCGGTCAGGCTGATGTTTGCCTTCACAGACCATCTGGCCACCCACAACTAAAAAATCCACACCACCACCAAAAAAAAACCACACCACCACCAAAAAATCTTAAAGAAATTTTTTTTAATCATTGCAAAGTACTAAAAAAATAACTTCACTATATCACTCAAGATCTTTAATAAAAATTTGTTTTCAAATCAAATTTCTTTAAGCTTTTAATTTATCTCCACACTGGCCAAACAAAATCGTTCAAGTATAAGTGGCGTTAAGAATCGAACTTTCCGACTCCCGTGTCTATAAATACGGGGAGCCACCTCAAAGAAAGAGGAGCAGGATGGGAGTCAGACGAGGCAAAGACATAAAGAGCTCGGCTGGAAGATTCTTCACAGCTGTTTGGATATCGGCACTCGAGCTCAAAACTCTCAAAACATCGAAGCACTCACTAATGATCTCGGCGTCCTCGTATAAAAACATCATTTCCTCCGCGCTGCTTCTCTCCCCACTGCCTACTCGTTTTTTAAAAATCCTTTCACGGTGTGGGCGAGGGTGCCCCACCCCTACTTTACAGCGGGTTTCTTTTTTCAAGTAATAACTTCAATATGCATTTGTAAAACATAGAACAAGATCTAAACTCCACCTGCACAGGAATGTATGCATACATACATCATACACGTAAATACATCATACACGTAAATATATATATATATATATATATATATATATATATATATATATATATATATATATATATATATATATATATATAACTAACCATGCGCGCACATAGGTTGTACGGATGTGAGCATAACACTGCACTCATCACCAGAATAACGCAGATCCTCGAGCTACTGGGTGAGCAGTATGCGTGCACATGCATGCCGTATGTGAAAATAATAACCGTGTATATTTCAAGGTGTGAACACACACACACACACACACAGTCTGGCTAAACTCCTGCAGATATTTCCACGGGAACAGGAAACTCACACCGCAGATAATATGCATGTGAAGATGTTGAGAATTTTTTTTTTTAAATAGGAGGGTGATTAGTTTAAACCTGTATGATGGTGAAAGAAAAAAGGGGAGTTAATCTTGTAAACAAGATTGTGTAAGTTATCAGAGCTTCGGCGGAAAGCAAAGCAACAACTGATCGCACCCCCCCCCCCTCCCACACCATTTCTATGGCACATCCTGTTGTGTCCTGAGCAATTACAAACGGGTGTCGGCGCTGCAGGGCCGACCAATTGTTTTAATCAGCGCTCATTGATAGCGTACCGTTACGTCACTTAGTGTCAGATCTGACCTTATTTACTTGCGGGGCTCTCTTTAATGGATCCACGTTTTGACCCCGGTGGCCAATACGGGGACTGGGGCTTTATTGGAGGGGGAGGAGGGGGGGGGGTGTGTTCACATGTTCACATGTGTAGAAGCGATATGAAGCTGAGGATTGGTCAACTCAAGCTACAGGAGGTACGGTAAACTACATAACGACATTGAACAAAATAACGCTATTGGTAATGGGTGTTGTTTGAAAATATCCACATTATTATAGCCATAGGAAGGACCAAAACAGCGAGGCAATAACGATAAGGGGGACCCGAATAACGAGGCTGACAGCCAAGAGGGTCACGTCCAACTAGACCAGTGGCATGTTTGCACACAGATAACCCATTGATGAGAACATGAACATCTCTAGCCGGCATGTTTGCCCGCGACGTGAACAACTGACCAACCACAGGTAAAGCCATTACCGCCCTCAGTCTGGAAAAAACGAAAGTAGGTTATTAAAACAGTATTTTTTTTTTTGGAGGGAGTTATTGGCCCTGCGGTGGATGGAGGGGGGAAAAGTGAACTGGGAAGAAGCTATGGAAGAAAATAACACGGGGCAGACAGGTTGTGCACCACTGGTAGCTGACATTTCACGCGGGCATTTCTCCTTATCAAACACATACTAGCTATACTACCCATCTTCTCGCTTCTCTCCCTTTATCGAATCTACCCTACCTTTTACCTCCCTTGTCCATTTAAAATAAAAGTACATAAAAATGGATCAATTCAGAATATAAAAAAAAGACCTATTTAAAAAAAAAAAAAACTTTTTGAAAATAAAAAGGCATATCACATTCATCATAATAAACTATGAAGAATTTTTTAAATATCTTATTCATCAGAATCCACAGTGAAAAAAAAAGTATGTTTAAAAGTCTGTGAAGAAAACTTGTGGTCATCTAAACATTCCAATTACTACGACACGCTAATCACACACGATCATTAAACATTTTAAAATAAATCTGATTTTACGGTGCTCAACAATCCATTTGTATTAGGCCCTTTTCCTAAGTATGTAAATAATTTTTCACAACATCGGACAGTATGTGGACCTGGTTATATGTAGGAGGGAGGATGAAAGAAATATATGGATCATTAATCTACTCTTTCTTCCCTTCGGTTCTTACCCCCCTCCCCCACTACCAAATCTCTGAATTGTGATTTTCATGAACCGTGGCATCCGGCCCTCATTCATAACATCCGATATCAATCGAAAAAACTTGAAAGATTTTCAAGACTATCGGCTGAGAGGAGAGCTGAATAGAAGGGTGGGACCGGGAGGAGTGTTGGCAAGCCAAGCGAATTCAACCATCGTCAATAGCCTCTTCGTGCACTCTTTTTTTTTCTTATGTTGCTCTGTTTCAATATACATTCTCCACGTTCAACAAGTATTTTCGTCAAATTATCCCCCCCCCCCTCCCCCGTGTATTGCCACCAGCTAAAATCGTGCAAACCCACGACTTAAAACAGAGCAGTATAAACATTTTGGGTTGTTTTCTATTGACGAACCATTGACGAGTTTTGAAAAGCAGGAGTTGCAAAGTCACGCAAAGTCCATCCATCGGATAGTACCAGCGACTGGAACCAATTCCCTCAGCTACCATTCTCATCAGATAACTGTTGATATAAACTAATGCTCGGAGACAATACTCGAAGTACCCGTCCTGCACATATTCCATTAGTGGGTCCCTGGACAATTGTATTGACCATCCCCATATATATATATATATATATATATATATATATATATATATATATATATATATATATATATATATATATATATATATATATATATATACACACATCATTAATTAATTCAATCCTATACCCATAGCGTAAGGACTACATACAACAGCCTGCAAAAAGAATTTTTCAATGCCTCTAACATCTTGTTCACTTCCCTTCTTTCGCTCCAGTGGAGAGAGAGAAATAATTTAAAAAAAAAAAAGCTACTTAGAAAAAAAATGAAATAAAAACCACCGGGACTGAACAATTAAAAAGAAATTATTGTTTTGGTTGCGTTCAAAGTCGTCTGTGTCAAGCCCTGGCGCCCCCCGCCCCTCCTGCTTCAATAGCTTGAAATCTGTCGCCCCAGGGGCCCAAACGAGCGATAACTCAAGTCTGGCGCCTCCTATACAATAGCGGAATTTGTCCATCTTAAGAAGCCTAGTCAGACTTATCAAGTGGATGGATTCACCTGGCCCGCTGTAAGCCTGCCCAAATGAATGACAACTCGACTGGCGCAAGGGTGAAAGAAATGCACAGAGATGGGAGGGAGGGACGGGGTGGAGACGACATGTTACATTAAAAAAAAATATCTCGCTATTTGGCTTTGATAAAGAAACAGCATTACAATTTTAGGGTCCGTAGTGGCAGGCGGGGTATGTGATTTTATTTTCATCAAATACACCCAGTCGGTATAGACCAACTCAACACGAATAAATCAACGGACACCAGTTGAACTGTGGACAACAACTACAGCCAAGACTAGATACGGTCCCAAAGACCGTGTAGTCAAACTTTATAAGGCCATTGTGTGCAGCATCTAAGTCGTGGAGCAGAAAAAAAAACAACAGACAAAACTGTCTCGAAACACAATGTTACAGAAGTTTTAAAATAAACTGACAAAAGAATGTTTAGCTTGTATATTCTCACCCATCATATATCCCTGTTGTTGTATGCTTGGGTCGGAAACTACACATTGTTATAGTGACTAGCCTTATATACATGACAGCGTAACATTTAGTTTGGTGAATGCTATACGCGTGGATATGGTTTTCATTGACGCTATTTACCACCCACCCCCATCTCCCAGACCATCTTCTACAGCCTCCCCCACTCCTCCACAGAGCATATCGCATTATTATTCAGACCAAAATGGCTTCTGCCTTGCAACGAAACCCCGACTAATTTTTCCAGTTAATCAGGCAAATTAGGAGGCACAATACCAGCAGTAATTGCTCGACACGTTTTTGGCTTATACAAATTGAAAAACAAAACCCTGGCATCTCTTGGCGCCTGGCCGCTCAGCCAGGTGTTAAATTGCCCATATTCAACAGCTTAAAAAACGTATTGGGGGATAGGAGCTACTGCTAGATAAGAGAGATGTTGCTTCTAGCGGGAAACTCATACTCGTGTGTTACCTAAATAAGAGAGGGTACCCGATAAAATAGCGTTTGGTGGAAGTTTTTTTTTTGGAGGAGAGGAGGGGAAATACAGATTATAGAAGCGATAATTCTTGCATTTTTAATTCAATCATTAAATAAATTAATGCAATTAATTAGTAAATTATTTTTACGTTAAGATTGGCTTGATGATGGGTTTTTCTTAGCTAAAATTTTGCCTTTAAAACGCCAAATTATTAATTGGCTATATTTTTACCTTCAAAATAGAAAAAACAAAATTTAATTTAAAAAAATGTAGTTGAGGGTTTAAACACTGAA
>NW_026732607.1:52500-68651 GCF_028476545.2 Physella acuta | reverse complement strand
TTTTTTACACACACACACACACACACACACACACACACACACACACACACACACACACACACACATACACTCACACACACGCACGCCACGCACGCACGCACACACACACACACTCACACACACACAAACACACAAATACAAAACAACCACAAGTAACTGGCTATGACAGTTCCCACCTAACCACACTTATCACCACTATTACGACCCCTTTTGGAATGTTTTTTTTTTTTTATATTTTAAAAATTATTATTTACCTTGATTTGTCACCAGAAACCCAAGATTTGGGAAACAGATAAAACTCTACTTAATCTGTCATACCAGACTGGCAGCGCTAAGCTGTTAGAAACATTAATTTGAACCACAAATTTACAGATCGAAAACAAAATACATAACTGCCAAAAAAAAAAAAATCCAACACTAATAATACAAAGCTTTTATTTCAGTAACTTTGTAGAAAAATAAACAGATACCTTATTATAACCACATATTCTTTCTTTCCACTTGGCATTTTAAAAAAAAACATTCCATGATAAACAACATCGCTCATTCATTGTCAGAGGCGTAGCTTAGTGGGGGGGGGCGGTTAGGGCTGACCATAGGTGGCACCAAATGGGATAGAAAAACGAAATCATTCTGGGCTGCATTTCTACAATACTGTTTTGTTTTCCTGATTGTTAAACTGTTTTCTTTATCAAGTGTATCATAATTTAATATGTTATGGTACAGCGACCAGTAAAGGCGCTCCCAAACTTTTCCAAATGGAGGGGTGAGATGCTTTTTCTCCAAAGGGTGGGGTTGGGGGGGGGGCAAAACTGATAATTCGCTCAGGGACACATTTAAGTCTACAGCTCATAGTATGGAGGAAATAAAATAAGTAGATTTATGATCCGAACGTAATACTGTAGACACCATCTGAATTTTTCATTAATGATAATTAAAATTACAAATTAAAACACGGAAGAATTATAGATGATGAAATAATTGTGGACGCACAGTTAATTAAAATTGAAAACATAAACTAATTTATCTAGCTTGATTAGTTAATTACTGCCTTAATTATAACCAACACTGACTAATAATTTTAAAATTAGATTATAATTGTAATAAAAGATGCCATCGGTCTGAACTACAGACCAGCTAATTAAAATTGCAATTAAAAGCACATTCAATTAAAAAAAAACGCAATGTTATTAATGTCAGATTTATGGACGAAAAATAAAACCTATTTTAATTTTATAGCAAATTTATTTGAAAAGGAAATTCGTTTGTTCGTCGATGATTTTTTTTTTATGCTAGAAGGGCGTAATGCGATCGGATGATTTGATTGGACAACCGATGAAAAACAAAGGGACTGAACACTGGTGAACAAAACGTGTATTGGTGATATCGAGCTAAGTAGTCGTTACTGTTTGAATTCTGGGGGCTCTAGTTACCGGACCTGTTTGCCTTTATTGTTTGATTTCAATTTGAAATTGTTAGTTAACGACACACGCAAAGACAAGCGCGCTATCAAGGGACGGCTATTTTTGACTGTCGGTGTTGAATCAGCTTTGTTGTGGTGTTTATCTAGATAAAGTACACGCATTTTAATAATGGGTTTTAAAGTGGCGTACCATTAAACGGTTGATGTCAAGCATATTTACAGCTGGGCTAAGGTTTATGTTAAATATTGAGCAGTGGCATAGACAGAGATCTTTCATCGGCAGGGGTGGGGGGGTGGGGGGGGGGGGGGGGGAGGGGAGGGGTTGGTAAGAAACTTGACTCCTGTATATTAAAAAATATATATTTATATACATATATTTAGGCATATATATGTATGTTTCTATATGCATATACATATATATGTAATACATATAATAGACTATAATATATATATATATATATATATATATATATACATACATAAATTAAAAAATTATATATATGTATGTATATGTATGTATGTATATTATATATATATATATATATATATATATATATATATATATATATATATATATATATATATATATATATATATATATATATATAAAAATATATATATATATAATATTCTATATATATATATATAATATTAATATACATCAATTATACATATATATATACATACATACATACATACATACATACATACATTCATACATACATACATAAATACATATACATATATTTACATATATTATCACACATACACACACACACACACACATATATATATATATATATATATATATATATATATATATATATATATATATATATATATATATATATATATACCGAGCTTATATTTTAAGTTTTGCTCATCAGCGATTACTAGTAAGTGGAGCCGATTGTTCCAGTTCCCATCTCCCCTCACCCTCCATGTTACATCCTCCCCTTTGTCCTCCGTGAACCTGCAGGTAAGTTGTGCGTGCTGCACTCTCGAGAGTGCTTCACCTGTCCAGGTGCAGGCCCAGATTCCTCGCTCTCCGGGGAGTCAATATCCTCCATTGAACTTTATCGTTCGGCGTCTACGGTGGTTTTAGGAACAATGGATACAGATCTATACAGGTGATTGTTTACTGGTGTTCTTGACTCAGAGATCAATTACCTAGATTAAAACCAAGACAAATTATTTAGAAATATTAACCTATCTATTGTGTAAGAAATCTGTAACACTATCTTGATCAAGCGTTTGATGAAAAATAAGAAATAACAATTTTCTTTTTTTAAAAATACTTTTATTATCCAATTTAAAACAAATACTGTAAAATAGCTACGCCGTTTGGGTGGATATTTACAAGGTAGTTGAACTGATGTAGAGTGTAATATCAAAGTTAATTTTTTTTTTTTTTTTTTTTTTTTTTTTAAATTAAAAATTCTTAGTTTATATTTTTTTATAAAAACTTGTTGCTACAACACATCTTTTGTGAGAGTGCTTTTAGTATGCTTTGAATGATTTTTTTTTTTTTTTTTTTTTTTAAATACTTTTATTTTCAATTAAAACAAGTACATCAACATCAAATTTTTAAACATAATTTTGAACACCAAATGAAAACGAAAGGTTTTGCAAATGTACGTAATGAATATTTACATAATGTCATGTATTTGATTATAAAAAAAAAATTGCAAAGGATGACAGTAAAAGGGGTGAAGGTCAAATGAAAGTGTCAGAAGTCTGGGTGGGGAGAGGAAAGGAAATTTTTCAGAGAGGGTCAATGGGACAGTGAAACATTTTCTATGTAGGGAAACAACTTAAGTTGACTATTAGTTTTTATTACTAGAAATGGCAGTATAAGTTTTAATGTGGGATCGAACTAAACAACGAAATACTTTATTGTCATCGGTGGTTTTGATTTTGCACAAATATAAAATTAGTTTATTTTCCAAAATTACTATTAACTTATTAGGTACAATTTCGCTCGCACTTAATATTAAAACATTAAACGCAAGCTAGTTTGTTTAAAATTTAATGTACGTTTTCGTTCAAATAAATTAAAATTTAATTATAACTAAAAGAGAGGTTACTTCCCTTTAATATGTTTCTGATTGGAACTTACGTTAGGGGAAGTAAAGGCGGCTGGGCTTGCTGCTGATCACATTATCCCTTCTTATGTTAAGGTCACAGAAACAGATGGAATATACTCTTATTTTTTTTAATTGTCCAAAATATTCATATTTTAATTAATAAGTATATCGTTACATTTCTCCAAGGTTTATTACCAACTTAAAAATAAAAAAATAAAAAAAAATCTTCGCTAAGCCGCTGTGAAAACTTTCAAAACTGATTTTAAATCTTAACAAGAAATAAGAAGCATGGGTCTGAAACAGTGTATAGTTGAACAAGTGTACGTTGTGAGCGTACTCAGCTCTAATCCGTACCCTTCATCTGGTTGACAATACTCAACAACGCTTTGCGCCAAACAAAATTTTACAATTTTTGCTCGCAACAAAAGTTTGGGCAGTCTACCTCTTTAAACATGGGGCAATTTTTACTTTCCACTGGTAAATTTTAATTTCTATCTAACGTTTTACCTATCAAAAACTTGTCGACTAAGGCAATTTTGAATTATTGCCTCTCTCTCACAGCCTATTCCAAGATTATTTTAGAATCGACCCCATTAACTTCCCAGCCTGCTGACATTTATGTTTCTACGAAGTAAATTTGAAACCGTTGTCTATCCAGAGTTTATGATCTAAAAATAATTTACACGATTTTTTTTTAAAAGCTCTAATGGTCAGACGACGCCGGGATTAAACCCGCGTATGACGTCGACATGACGCAAATATCTGTACGCCTCTGAAGCCGTCTAAAAATAACCAAACGGGAAGTACCGAAAATAGACCCCTTAGGTTTAGAAAAAGATGGGGTATTTCAGACATGAGAAACATGAGTCTAAACAAGCCGGCTACTTCCGCTTTCAAACGCTGATAAAAATGGATAAATATTCAAATTTCTCTTTGTTTCGGAGGTTAAGTGTGGTGGTATTTTTGTAATATTTTACTGTGGTCTAGAAGATAGTGGCGTAGTTGGGGCTAGTGGTAAAGTTATGACAGTAGTGCGATAGACACGAGACTTTTGTCTAGTTAGAGCTGTAGAGGTGAGACAGCCACGTAGTTAGGGCTATAGACAAATTTCTTCCAGGCATCACTTCGGGGGGGGGGGGGGGGGTTCAATTCTACCGCCCCCCCCCCCCTCGGAACGAAATGAAACAATTTATATAATTTACATTGAAAATATATACTTTTAACAGTGTCCGCCCCCCCCCCCCCCCGAAGAAAGTCTACCGCCCCCCCCCCCCCTAGAAAATTTCAAGTGCCCCCCCCCCCCCCGGAGAAAAAAGTCTGGAAGAAACACTGCCCCTATAGAGTCAATGGCGTTGTTAGGGCTATAGATGGAAGGCAGTAGCGTAGTTAGGGCTCTAGGATTGTGGCGTAGTTTTGCTAAAGGAAGCAGAGTATCTTTGCATTGTGTTCTTAAAAGAACCAGAACACCAAATCTAGTTTCTACCCAGATTATTAACCCCCCCCCACCCTAAGGACACAACGGAATCAAACATACGTTCGAGTACATCGCACAGGAACGGTCATACCGTCTGAACGTTGACTCGTTTTGATACGAGCGACCAAACAAACACTACATCAAGTACGCACCCTCACAAAAAAAAACGCACGCTCATTAATGAGTCTATCTCCAACACGCATTAGGCCAACGAATAAAGGGAGGAAAAAATTTCACCGAGCCTTGCCAAGGGAAAGAACAATTTAACCTCGTGATTAATGATAATGTAAGCAACAATTAAGGACAACTATATACAAGCAGTATAGTAATAATAAGAATAATAAAACCAACGTCTTTTTTTTGGGGGGGGGGGGGGTGGCGTGCTAAAATTTCCGAGGGAGGGGGGCGAACACTGTTAATTAAAAGTATATATTTTCTATACAAGTTCCATTTTGTTTGGGGAGTGGGGGCTGGGGAGTGGTAGATCTTCTCCTGGGGGGTGGGGGTGGGTCGCTCATGGAAGATGCCTGAAAGAAACTGGGCATTAGGCGCAGCCCCACAACTGTGCTGTGCTCAGCCCCGCGACAATGGTTCCATGCTTTCCAATATAAAAATGTTAGTGGCTCTTTAAACATTTGGAAATTTTGCAGATTGTAGCTTTTGGCTATACCGTCTCAAAAGGTTGCGGACCCTTGGTGTAAACCAATTGTGCAGCATATGCCTTGCTCTATGGATTTGTTTCCTTAGCCCATCTAAGACTAAACTAGAAGACATCAGTTGTTTCATTTTAGAGTGTTGTATGGGTTGTTGTTCTTAGCTATCGAGCCTCATCTGCAAATTGGGTTCGAACTCAGGATTTTTCGCTTAAGCAACCACGGGCCTCATCCACCCGACAACGCCGACCGTTAGAGAAGAAATTAAAAGAAAAAAAACTATGTTAAAGAAATATGCAGTTCGAGAAATAAACGTTGTTGGATCGAGGAAGTACTAAAAATAAGAAATGATGTTAGAGGAGAACTTATCAGACCACTGTGTAATTACTTTTTCGTACATCCGCTAAACGGCAGTAGAATATACATTCATCAGGCCAGTGCGGAGTTATTGTCTCTTTATGGATACACGCCAGTGTACTGTAGTTATTTCCCGATTATTTCCCGACTATCACAGAGTTATAGGGGGTCATCCATAAATGACGTCACGCTTTTTTTAAAGATTTTTACCTCCCCCCCCTCCTCCCCTCCGTCACACGTCGTCACAAAAAGCCAGACCACCCCCTAAAATGACGTCACACATCAGCCTACAACCCCCCCCCCCCCCCTCAAAATTGCAGATGAATTTTTTTTTTTTAAACATCGATATTTTTCCAAAATCTTGTCTGAACTCTGTGAAAATAGAGTATTTTATTTAATTCCTATCACAATTTATTAAAACAGTTTTCTAAAACGCAAAATAACGTCTAAAATTCGTTTACTTACATTGCTTTTTGATAATGCAAAAGTGTGATGTCGCATCTTCTGACCACCCCTCCCCCTCATCACACACCGTCACAAAATTACGGACCCCCTCCCTCCTACGAGTGTGACGTCATTTATGGACGACCCCATAACCATTTACATGTCATACGACTTTAACGCTCTCCCCTTCATTAAAAAGAGGCATTAAAAGAAAGAAATAATCTTAGGGAACGATACAAAAATGATGTTAGATAGAGGAGGAAATTTAAAAAGCCAGGAACAAAACGAATTAAAAATTAAAAAAAAAACTTCTCAGTGTTTTGACAAAGAATAACATAAAGAAATGTTCCTTTTCTTTAAATCCAAGGGAGAGCAATGCCGATTGCTAGAAAATAGATAACTCATCTTGTAGGTTTTCCTATTAAAACTTTACACGTCAAATTTATTTTTCTAGAATACATTTATGCTGTTGAAATGTCAATTAAAATTTAAAATAATTGTTTCTAAAAGTCGTAAACTGATAGTAAGATATAATTAGGCTAAAATGTATATCTAGTAGGGAAAGTGAATTATTACAAAACAGGAGAATGAGCACACAAACAGATTATCTATAAATACAAATCCAGTCCTTTGTAGTACGATAGCTCCACAGTGTTTTAGCAGATCTAAAATATAATCGCAATTTTTTCCCAAAAGATGCCATAATGGCAGGGGTCGGCAACCTTTTGAAGCGGAAGAGCCAAAAGTTATAATTTTCAAAATTTCCCTGGTTTTAAAGAGCCACTAACATTTTTTAATTTCAAATATTTTTTTTTATTAAGATTATTAGTATTTGTGCAAGGAGCTGGAGAGCCGCATCTTGATATCAAAAGAGCCGCAGGTTGCCGACCCCTGCATCATGGGTATCTCAAGAGACAAATGGCTCAAGCGCGGTGTCACTGATGGTCGTACGGCTGCCCTTAAAAAGAAGCGAAAGTTCGAACTTGGTCGCCCACCATCACACACAAAGCTCGGAGCAAGGAGAACACACACGGTCCGGACAATGGGAGGCAACAAGGAATATCGAGCATCACGTCAAGATCATGGAAACCTTTCCTGGGGCAGTGAATCTGTCACTTGCTAGACTCGTATCACTGATGGTGTATACAATACCTCCAACAATGAGCTTGTACGTACATAGACTCTCGTGAAAAGCTGTATTGTACAGATTAACTCTACCCCATTTAGGCAGTGGTGTGAGGCTCATTATGCCACACCCATAGGTCGCAAGAAGGGTGTCAAAGAGGATGCTGCTCTAAACAAAGTTCGCTCTAAGAAAACTCAAAAGAAATACGAGGCAAGAAAGAAGATAGCAAAAGTAGAACCTGCCTTGGATGAACAATTTGCAACAGACAGGCAGAGCTTATGCCAAGATTTCATCCAGGTCTGGTCAGTGTGTGGAAGAGTTGATGAATTTGTTCTTGAGGGCAAGGAACTTAGGGAAGGATAAAAAAGTGATGTTAGATAGAGGAGGAAATTTAAAAAGCCAGGTACAAAACGAATTAAAAATCAGAAAAAAAACCCCTCAGTGTTTTGACAAAGAATAACATAAAGAAATTTTACTTTTCTTTAAGTCTAAGGGAGAGCACTGCCGATTGCCAAAATATAGATAACGCATCTTGCAGGTTTTCCTATTAAAATTTTACACGTCAAATTTATTTTTCTAGAATAAATTTATGCTGTTGAAATGTCAACTAAAATTTAAAATAATTGTTTGTAAAAGTTGTAAACTGATAGTAAGATATAATTAGGCTAAAATGTATATCTAGTAGGGAAAATAATTTATTACTAAACAGGAGAATGAGCACACAAACAGATTATCTATAAATAAAAATCCATTCAAATAATAGTGATCCTGTATGTGTATTCAATCATTTGAAATATGATCGCAATTGTTTACCCTATAGAAATAGATGCCATCATGGGTATCTCAAGAAACAAATGAGCGCGGTGTCACTGATGGTCGTACGGCTGCCCCTAAAAAGAAGCGAAAGTTCGAACTTGGTCGCCCACCATCACACACAAAGCTCGGAGCAAGGAGAACACACACGGTCCGGACAATGGGAGGCAACAAGGAATATCGAGCATCACGTCAAGATCATGGAAACCTTTCCTGGGGCAGTGAATCTGTCACTTGCTAGACTCGTATCACTGATGGTGTATACAATACCTTCAACAATGAGCTTGTACGTACATAGACACTCGTGAAAAGCTGTATTGTACAGATTAACTCTACCCCATTTAGGCAGTGGTGTGAGGCTCATTATGCCACACCCATAGGTCGCAAGAAGGGTGTCAAAGAGGATGCTGCTCTAAACAAAGTTCGCTCTAAGAAAACTCAAAAGAAATACGAGGCAAGAAAGAAGATAGCAAAAGTAGAACCTGCCTTGGATGAACAATTCGCAACAGGCAGAGCTTATGCCAAGATTTCATCCAGGTCTGGTCAGTGTGTGGAAGAGTTGATGAATTTGTTCTTGAGGGCAAGGAACTTAGGGAAGGATAAAAAAGTGATGTTAGATAGAGGAGGAAATTTAAAAAGCCAGGTACAAAACGAATTAAAAATCAGAAAAAAAAAACCTCAGTGTTTTGACAAAGAATAACATAAAGAAATTTTACTTTTCTTTAAGTCTAAGGGAGAGCACTGCCGATTGCCAAAATATAGATAACTCATCTTGTAGGTTTTCCTATTTAAACTTTACACGTCAAATTTATTTTTCTAGAATAAATTTATGCTGTTGAAATGTCAACTAAAATTTAAAATAATTGTTTGTAAAAGTCGTAAACTGATAGTAAGATATAATTAGGCTAAAATGTATATCTAGTAGGGAAAATGATTTATTACTAAACAGGAGAATGAGCACACAAACAGATTATCTATAAATAAAAATCCATTCAAATAGCGATGTTCCTGTATCTGTTTTCAATAATTTGAAATATGATCGCAATTGTTTTCTCTATAGTAATAGATGCCATCATGGGTATCTCAAGAAACAAATGAGCGCGGTGTCACTGATGGACGTACGGCTGCCTTTAAAAAGAAGCGAAAGTTCGAACTTGGTCGCCCACCATCACACACAAAGCTCGGAGCAAGGAGAATACACACGGTCCGGACTATGGGAGGCAACAAGAAATATCGAGCATTACGTCAAGATCATGGAAACGTTTCCTGGGGCAGCGAAGCTGTCACTCGCTAGACTCGTATCACTGATGTTGTATACAATACCTCCAACAATGAGCTTGTACGTACATAGACACTCGTGAAAAGCTGTATTGTACAGATTAACTCTACCACCATTTAGGCAGTGGTGTGAGGCTCATTATGCCACACCCATAGGTCGCAAGAAGGGTGCCAAAGAGGATGCTGCTCTAAACAAAGTTTGCTCTAAGAAAACTCAAAAGAAATACGAGGCAAGAAAGAAGATAGCAAAAGTAGAACCTGCCTTGGATGAACTATTTGCAACAGGTAGAGCTTATGCCAAGATTTCATCCAGGTCTGGTCAGTGTGTGGCAGAGTTGATGAATTTGTTCTTGAGGGCAAGGAACTTAGGGAAGGATAAAAAAGTGATGTTAGATAGTGGAGGAAATTTAAAAAGCCAGGTACAAAACGAATTAAAAATCAGAAAAAAAAACCCTCAGTGTTTTGACAAAGAATAACAAAGAAATTTTACTTTTCTTTAAGTCTAAGGGAGAGCACTGCCGATTGCCAAAATATAGATAACGCATCTTGTAGGTTTTCCTATTAAAACTTTACACGTCAAATTTATTTTTCTAGAATAAATTTATGCTGTTGAAATGTCAACTAAAATTTAAAATAATTGTTTGTAAAAGTTGTTAACTGATAGTAAGATATAATTAGGCTAAAATGTATATCTAGTAGGGAAAATGATTTATTACTAAACAGGAGAATGAGCACACAAACAGATTATCTATAAATAAAAATCCATTCAAATAATTATGTTCCCGTGCATGTATTCAATAATTTGAAATATGATCCCAATTGTTTTCCCTATAGAAATAGATGCCATCATGGGTATCTCAAGAAACAAATGAGCGCGGTGTTACCGATGGCCGTACGGCTGCCCCTAAAAAGAAGCGAAAGTTGGAACTTGGTCGCCCATCATCACACACAAAGCTCGGAGCAAGGAGAATACACACGGTCCGGACAATGGGAGGCAACAAGAAATATCGAGCATTACGTCAAGATCATGGAGACGTTTCCTGGGGCAGTGAAGCTGTCACTAGCAGGACCCTTATCACTGATGTTGTTGTATACAATGCCCTCAACTATGAGCTTGTACGTACATTGACACTCGTGAAAAGCTGCATTGTACAGATCAACTCTACCCCATTTAGGCAGTGGTGTGAGGCTCATTATGCCACACCCATAGGTCGCAAGAGAGGGTGTCAAATTGTCAGAGGAAGAGGATGCTGCTCTAAACAAAGTTCGCTCTAAGAAAACTCAAAAGAAATACGAGGCAAGAAAGAAGATAGCAAAAGTAGAACCTGCCTTGGATGAACAATTTGCAACAGGCAGAGCTTATGCCAAGATTTCATCCAGGTCTAGTCAGTGTGTGGAAGAGTTGATGAATTTGTTCTTGAGGGCAAGGAACTTAGGGAAGGATAAAAAAATGATGTTAGATAGAGGAGGAAATTTAAAAAGCCAGGAACAAAACGAATTAAAAATCAGAAAAATAAACCTCAGTGTTTTGACAAAGAATAACATAAAGAAATTTTACTTTTCTTTAAGTCTAAGGGAGAGCACTGCCGATTGCCAAAATATAGATAACGCATCTTGTAGGTTTTCCTATTAAAATTTTACACGTCAAATTTATTTTTCTAGAATAAATTTATGCTGTTGAAATGTCAATTAAAATTTAAAATAATTGTTTGTAATAGTTGTAAACTGATAGTAAGATATAATTAGGCTAAAATGTATATCTAGTAGGGAAAATGATTTATTACTAAACAGGAGAATGAGCACACAAACAGATTATCTATAAATAAAAATCCATTCAAATAATTATGTACCCGTGCATGTATTCAATAATTTGAAATATGATCGCAATTGTTTTCCCTATAGAAATAGATGCCATCATGGGTATCTCAAGAAACAAATGAGCGCGGTGTTACCGATGGCCGTACGGCTGCCCCTAAAAAGAAGCGAAAGTTGGAACTTGGTCGCCCACCATCACACACAAAGCTCGGAGCAAGGAGAATACACACGGTCCGGACAATAGGAGGCAACAAGAAATATCGAGCAATACGTCAAGATCATGGAAACTTTTCCTGGGGCAGTGAAGCTGTCACTCGCAAGACTCGTATCATTGATGTTGTATACAATGCCTCCAACAATCTTCTTCTTCTTCGTTCTTAATTTTTAGTGTTGGAGGGGATCGAGATTTATCTGCCAGTGGGTTTGAACTCGAGACTTTGTTCGAATTTATCAACCATGAGCTTTTTGCCGGCTCGACCACGCCTCCAACACAATTAAGCGTTACGTGTCAATTGGTTATGCGCCATTGAGGCTATTGACTCCGATTTCAGCCTGCTTTTCTTTTTGGATTTGCTTCCATAGCCTTTGTCCAACCAAGAACAAACTACAAGGCAGCAGTTGTTTAATTTAGGAGTTGTATCTCCTAGAAGAGTGGCTGTCCCCAGCTAACGAGGGTTCGAACTCGAGACTTTTCGGTTTAGCAACCATGAGCTTTTACCGACTCGACCACGCCGACCCCTCCTCCAACAATGAGTGTGTACGTACAAAGACACTCGTGAAAAGCTGTATTGTACAGATTAACTCTACCCCATTTAGGCAGTGGTGTGAGGCTCATTATGCCACACCCATAGGTCGCAAGAGAGGGTGTCAAATTGTCAGAGGAAGAGGATGCGGCTCTAAACAAAGTTCGCTCTAAGAAAACTCAAAAGAAATACGAGGCAAGAAAGAAGATAGCAAAAGTAGAACCTGCCTTGGATGAACAATTCGCAACAGGTAGGGCTTATGCCAAGATTTCATCCAGATCTGGTCAGCGTGTGGAAGAGTTGATGGATTTGTTCTTGAGGGCAAGGAACTTGAGTTTTACATTAGGAAAATGAAGTCCAAGAAGACCAAATAAATAATTTGCAGGGTCACTATTGGGCAAATCAACAGTGTTGCATTTCATACAGATGGAAAAAAAGGTAAAAGCTTACTTTGTTTATAGATTTGATTGGTAAACTGGGTTTCATTTGCTATTGCTACATATAGGTTCATGTTAACATGACTGCCTTAACTGTAAAATGGTTCAATTTTTTAATTATAGCTTTGTCTGTTATTAAGCTGTATAATCCCAACTTGTTTTGTTTCTCTTAAGCTACAGTAGTGGAGGTGAAGATGGTTATGCACTATTTTGATTCAAATTATTTGGACTTTTCTTTTGAGTATTGATAGGATTGCAACTTAGGTATTTATTTGATTGAATTGTAAACACACAAAAAAGACATTTACAAATAAATGAACCGTACCAAAAAAACAAAAAAAAACAAAAATCAACAGATTATAATCATACTAAAATAAAAATATTTTTAAAAATATTTAGCAAGAGATAAAATTATAGTTACATTTAAAAAAAATTAAAGCTCTTTTGGCACCATCGATTAAACTCATTTTAATATTTTTGTATTGAATATAAGCCGTTGTTTAGAGTTATTTTATCAATTGAAATATTTAAAAAAAAAACGCCTTCATTTCCTTCTTGAGATCAACCGGAGTGGCCAGGGAAAGTGAAACAATAAAATTCACAATAATTGTTTTCCATGAATGGCTACAGGACAATACCACCCCACCCTCTCCCGTCAATATACCATCCCCTATCACCACAACCCCCTGACTCTACTAATCCTAATAAAAAATATAAGTGCTAGCTATATTACTAATATATTTCTAGTAATTATTTCTTTGAATATTAATTCTAGCCTTAAATAATTTTGTACATATTTCACAAATGTAATAAACTATTCAATTTTGGTTGAAAAATATGCTGTCTGGCAACAACCAAGTGGAACCACTTGGAGCCAGCTTTTCAAGCCTATTGCCAAATTTCCATCTAGAGATCTGGGTTACTTTCTATACGTTCAACTAGATCTAAATTAAAAAAAAAATTCCTTCACTATGAAAAAAAGATTTACTATATATATATATATATATATATATATATATATATATATATATATATATATATATATATATATATATATATATATATATATATATATACAGAATAAACGATAACATGTCTTTGATAAGAACCCAGTTTCCCATTCCTATCTGATCTTTGAAATTTCTCCTGTCTAATTTGTTCCCTTATTGCCACCTTCCACCCATACTTCGTTGGCCCCCAAATTTCGTTAAGATAAATTTTTCACTCCTACGCCATTTTAATTATTGCCCTTAATTTCTTTCCATGAGATGACATTTAATGAAAAAAAAAGCAATTTTGTCTGAAGCCATTTTGTAAAATAATGCGCGTGATTGGTATCAGGAAAGGAAAGTATGAGCGGCCCTGTCAATCAGGAACAGTCCACAATGGCCGGTGATGAAAATCAAGAAATATCCAACAATGAAACGCATTCTTATAAAGCAGATACCTTTTTTAAACAGGTATACCAATTTGATCATTAAATATTGTGTTGTCAACTATTAATTAAAGATATATTTAAGAAAAAAAAAAAGATTCGCATATGTACCCCTTGATCCCAATATAACTATTTAAGTTAACGCCTACGTCTTACACATTCGTCATACAATTATAGAGTTACCTCACTTATTTAATTCATCAGACCACATTAGAGTTATTTCCCTTTAAGTGTAGGATGACTGTAATTATCTACTTTCATACAATTGGACAGAGAATTTATGTCATTTTATTCGTCAGACGATTGTAGAATTATTTTCCAGTGTTCGTATGACGACTGTAGAGTTATTTCCCTTTTTTGGTCAGATGACTGTAGAGTTATATTCCTTTTTTTTGGTCAGACGACTGTAGAGTCATTTCCCCTTTTTTTGGTCAGACGACTGTAGAGTTATTTCCCTGTTTTTGGTCAGATGACTGTAGAGTTATATTCCTTTTTTTTTGGTCAGACGGCAGTATAGTTATTTCCCTGTTTTTGGTCAGATGACTGTAGAGTTATTTCCCTTTTTTGGGTCAGATGACTGTAGAGTTATGTAACTTTTTCGTCAGATGACTCAAGAGTTATTTCCCTCTTATTTGTAAGCCGACTGTAGTTATATCCCTTTATTCGTCAGACAACAGTAGAATTATTTCCCTTTCTTCGTCAAACGACTGTAAAGTCATTTCCTTTCAATCGTCAGACGACTGTAAAGTTATTCCCTTTTAATCGTCAGACGACTGTAAAGGTACTCCCCCCTCCTCCCCCCTACCCTTCATGCATCTCTGAGAGACACAGCGTGAAAGCATATGGGAGTGACGCACATCTGCAGATACTTGAACGCCAGGAGAAACATACGCTCTGCCTTCAGCACTACAAGTCTCGCTGGGCCCAGAGGTTTACAGGTATCCTCCGTGTGTCTGCCTTTTTCACAAATTGTTTATTTAATATGAACTAATTCACAACAGGTGATATCCAGGTAGGTTCAGGTAAAATACCTGGCGATCTAGTGTGCAGGGGAGGTGCAGATTATTGGCCTCGATTTTTGGGGGAGTAAATTGCATGGTTGGTTAGCTGCACAATCGCGGTAGATGATGCGCGGTTGTTATTGGAGCTTGGTTAAAAAAACGCGTCTAGTCCGAGACTTAATGTATTAGTATAAGAGTAGTTTAACACGTACGAACAACAAGGTAGAAGATATGGCAGAGTGGATAAGATAACACTGTAGAAATAGACGAAACATGAAGAAGGCTTGGAAACTGGCATTGTTAAATGAAATAGCAATGTAGATGATGCAGCGTGGAACTCGGGGTAGTATCCTGTATGGTTGTAGACTGTTCTGTATTTTCAAAGACTGTATGACATACATGTCTGTCTTTGGCATTGAAATAACAGTATATATAGATCTAGATGGTTATTTGAAATGGAGGATGAGGTTAATCTGGCTAATCGGGATGTGTGTAAGGGAGGGAGGGGTTATGGGAGGTTGGATGTGGGGAGGGGTATTTGGGGTTGGTTGTGAGAGGGAGGGGCAGGGAGTATGGGTGTGTGAGGGAGGGGTATGGAATGTTGGGTGTGTGAGGGAGGCAGGGGGCATGGGAGGTTGAGTGGGTGAGGGGAGGGGTATTGGAGGTTGTGTGTGAGAGGGAGGTGTGGGAGGTTGGGTGTGTGAGGGAGGTGTGGGAGGTTGGTGGTGTGAGGGAGGCAGGGGTTATGTGAGGTTGGGTGTGGGAGGGAGGCAGGGGGTACGGGAGGTTGGGTGTGTGAGGGAAGGGTATGGGAGGTTGGGTGTGTGAGGGAGGGTTATGGGAGGTTGGGTGTGTGAGGGAGGGGTATGGGAGGTTGGGTGTGTGAAGGGGTATGGGAGGTTGTGTGTGGGAGGGAGGTGTGGGAAGTTGGGTGTGTGAGGGAGGGGTATGGGAGGTTAGGTGTGTGAGAGAGCTGTGGGAGGTTGGGTGTGTGAGGGAGGGGTATGGGATTGGGTGTGTGAGGGTGGATCAATGTAAAGCTCAAGCAGCTGTGATGATAGAAGC
>NW_026732607.1:0-50000 GCF_028476545.2 Physella acuta | reverse complement strand
CAGGAACATAATAGAAAGGACATGTACTTAAGACATTTCCGGCCATTTGTTTTTGCTGTTCATTATTCAGAATTCCTGTCCCCATCCTCGTCACCATATTTGTCCCCATCCCTGTCCCCATTCCTGTCCCCATCCTCGTCTTTATATTTGTCCCCCATTCCTGTCCCCATCCTCGTCACCATATTTGTCCCCATCCCTGTCCCCATCCCTGTCCCTGTCCCTATCCCTGTCCCCACCCTGTCCCCATCCCTGTCCCCATCCCTGTCCCCATCCCTGTCCCCATCCCTGTCCCCATCCATGCCCCCATCCCTGTCCCCATCCCTGTCCCCATCCCTGTCCCCATCCCTGTCCCCATCCCTGTCCCCATTCCTGTCCCCATCCATGTCCCCATCCCTGTCCCCATCCCTGTCCCCATCCCTATCCCCATCCCTATCCCCATCCCCATCCCTGTCCCCATCCCTGTCCCCATCCCTGTCCCCATCCCTGTCCCCATCCCTGTCCCCATCCCTATCCCCATCCCTATCCCCATCCCTGTCCCCATCCCTGTCCCATCTCTGTCCCCATCCCTGCCATTATATATTAATCATCCTGTCACCATTTTCGGTTATTCTCTTTAGCTGCCGTTCATTCAGAAGTTCTGTCTCCATCCCTGTCACAATAATATCTGTCCCAACCTCCAACATTGTATCTGTATCTTCATCCCCCCCCTCCATATATATTTTCCCCTACCACCCGCACACTATCTGTCTCCATCTATGTGCCATTCCCCCCCCCCCTCGCCCAAATAAACGCCAAAAAGGGTAAGAAAATTTAAATTTAATTTACCACAATAAAACTAGTTGTGGTAATTATAAAAAAAAAAACAACATAACACGTATTTAACCGTACTCTACATTGTTTTTTTTTTAATTTTTTTATAAAACACAATTTAACACTCTGGTGAAAGAAAGAAATTAAATAGCATCTATTTCTAGACTTAATAATAACATTCTTTTTAAACCTAATAATGATGTAGATTGTAAAACATTTAAAAATCGCAAGCTTGAATATGTGTGTCTTCAACAGCTGACGTCAACGGCTTAGAAAAACAATAATAGAATACAGACGTCATCACAACATGTTTTTTTATATAATTGTAATCTATTTTTAAATCACCGCTCTAAAAATAGATATGTAATCAACAGAAACAAACAAATCTACATTACACTTCTGGTCGCTAAAACAAATCATGGTCATTGTCACAGGCGTTGTTTACGATCTCTTTATTATCGTGATGGAGGCGTTATGTTTCATATATATATATATATATATATATATATATATATATATATATATATATATATATACACACATATATATATATAAATATATATATATATATATATATACATATATATATATATATATATATATATATATATATATATATATATATATATATATATATATATATATGTGTGTATATATATATATATATATATATATATATATATATATATATATATATATATATATATATATGTATATAATATATACATATTTAGTGTCGATTGCTTCAGTTAAAAAATTCTACGATCTCAAATTTCTATAAGCAAATTATTCTTAGTGCTCAGTCTGGTAGAGGATGTAGAGTTTATGTGCTCTTTATTCTCATGTGTCCAGATTATTAGTTTTGTACTGGGCGTGGTCAGCCTATAGATCGTATGGTTTCTAATTTCTAAAGTTCCGAGTTCAAACCCTCGGGCAGATCGGGCGTGTTACAATGTTCACTAAGGATAGTGATCCATCTAGATGAGAAAACTCAAGCAACTGCTGCCTTGTAGTTTGTTCTTAGATGAACAAAGTCTATGGAAAAAAAAAATCCAGAAAGAAAAGAAGGAAGAAATCGGAGTTTCCGGCCCGTATGGCGCATAACATGTTGGCACGCAATACTTAATTATGTTGGTGGGGATCTCCTTCAGTATGTCACACTTACGAACAAACAAGAAGACAAAATAATGTTCCCGGTAAAAGCACGAGTATTGAACTAAAGTCCTTTGGTTATCTGTATTTCTTTCAGACTTTTTTCTCCGGGGGTGGGGTTGGGGGGGGGGGGGGGCGCTTGATATTTTTGGGGGAGGCTGGCGGGTTAAATTTTCCGGGGATGGACGGGGGGCGGACACTGTTAAGAGTACATTTTTTCTAAATAAATTCCATTTCTTTCGGGGGGGGGGGGCGGTAGACTCTCTAACCCTACCCCCCCCCCCCCCCCCCCCGAAGAGATGCCTGGAAGAAACTCTGGATTCTATTGGCTGTAAAAAGTCAGTAAAATGTCATGAGCCCAACCAGCTCTGCTGAGCATAGTGCTGACTGACCGCATATGCGAGGTCTCTGAAGCAGATGAAATAGAGTATATATGTATTGGGCAAGAACGGAAAATATTATCTTAATGAATACGAACTTACATGATATCGATTCATGTTTGCTATTCAAGATATGGAAAATACGATAAAAAAAATCTCAATCTTGAATTTGAAAAAAAATGTGATGAATTGAAGTGTAGCCCCCAGACTTAAAAATACACCTTTGTATAAAATTTAAATCTATCCCATGTTGTGCAAACAAGTATAACGACATGAGGTTGATTCTAATAAAAAGATTTGTGGAGACGAAGCGGTTTAGATTCAAAGGGCGCTAACTCAATCTCCGAGTTGACATGGCGACCCTTTAGCACCCATAACGAGTTATCGCTCTTCGTGTTTTCTCTGTAATGAGATGCTAACCGGTATTTTTAAAATACAGAACAGAATAGGCAACCACGGAACAAAACGAAAAATAAAAAAAGGAAAAGAGAAAAACCGAAAATGAAAAAAAAAAAATTACCAAAATCAAAACAGCAAACAAAAAATAAAAAAATAAAAAACAACTAAGGGATAGTATGGTCGGACAGGAGAGAGTTCAAAAATCAACTGCTGCCTTATAGTCTATTCTTGGATGGACAAAGGCTTTGGAAGCACAAGCCGGAGTAAACGGGACATATGGCGCATACCATGTTGACACGTAACATAAATTGTGTTCAAGGAAAAAAAATTAACTTAAAGATCGATAGCAACAAGAAACAAAAGCAATTTAAAAAAAAAAAACAGAACAAAAACATTAGGCACACTTTAAATTAAAACCCTCCAAACGCAACAACATACACATACACATCACATGCACGCACGCACGCACGCACGCACAAACACACACACACATACATATTTGGTGGATATATATATATATATATATATATATATATATATATATATATATATATATATATATATATATATATATATAAATATATATATATATGGTGACTGGACAAATGATCCCAAAAGAATTGATTTGAAACAAATTATCCATAATAAATTAATAAACAATTTGTTTTAAAAATATTTGTTTATGCTGAATTTCTGCAAGTCTGAGATAGTAACATCGCTGAAATATAAAAAACAGAATGATTATTATTTACAATTTGGACAAAATAACAGTCGATAACACATAAAGTATTAAGACGAATTACTACAACAAGATAATTTAAATGCTAAATGACTAATTGAAAATATATAATCATTTTATTTATTGATCTTGCCCTTGACTTAGTTCTACCCGAGCCTAAAACTTAAACTTTTTTCCCCCACCCAAACGCAAACTATAAACTTTTAATGAACTGCTAATCATATACCGTTAACCTTAATCTATGTTATAGGACTAAATTCTACAACCGTATAAGTATCCTTACGTTAAATCTAACCCAGACGTAGGTACAGCTAAACTAAGCGTAACTCCCACCTTGCATGGGTTCAAATCCCAGATCCATCCCTGAACCACACAGGAAATTTAACCCCAGTGATGGCTGACTCTGTCCCGACCACAGTGATCCACCCCACGGCTGTTCATTTCCCCTATAGTAGTTAACGGTGACTTCTGACCTTTACAGGAATCGTCCTCAATGGGACATTAGGAAGACCAATGGTAGACAACTCTGGGCGGGAATGAATAACTGGGTGATTAAAGGGAGGCAATGAATGTTTTTCTTCTGTTTTTTAACAGAAATAGCATTTTATGGAAGTGAAAGTTCGATAATGGGATACTATATACGGCATTTTTTTTTCGTTAGACGTACTAAGCTAAGAATTATTCAGGTTTCGAATTGGGCAAGAACTAGAAATATCATTATCAGGTGTTTTAAATAAAAAAACAGTATTAAACTAAATATGTCCAACGAGGTATACGTTATTACCATTAGCCAAAATTATTAGCAAAAGAACTTTAGGACAAACAATTTTACCTAGATGTAATATACACCGTCATATTATAAATACTCCAATGCATCATGGGGAATAAATATGTGGCTTTATCTTTTACCATTATTTTCACATCGTTTCTATTCCACCTATTTTTTAGTGCAGGAATATAAAAGAAAACAAATCTTTAAAGCCATGTTGTGAACATTTTTGAAAAAGTTCAACAAGAAGTGTCTAGTTTTACTGAAGCGATATTAGTAAATTATTTCCCAGAAATTATAACAAAAAATTGGCACAAAACGTTATTTGCTTACCGTATTCCCTCCCCTCCCTACACATACATCTACCGCGATCAACTACCCGCACCCACCGCGACCAACTACCCCCCCCCCCCCCCCCCCCCCCCCGCGACCAGCCGTCCCGCTGCTGACGATGTAAATCTCGCCACTAGGGAATTTTCAGCGTTGGCTGCGGCACTGGAAGCCCCTAATCGATGCTGACCGCGGCCTAGTCCCCCGTCATCCCTCAAACAACCGCCTCGTCCATCTGACCTCGCCATCTCCCCCCTCCGTCCCCCCACCTCTATTCCCCCTTCTCTCCGAAAAAGTTTTTTTTTTTTTTTTTTTTTTTTTTTGAAAAACAATTTTTTTCTATATCTTTAACTGCACTGCGACAATCGTGGTGACGTCAGGGCCTAACCGTAGCGTCGAGCGTTGCCATGGAAACGCTTGGCTGCACGAATCACCCTGGGGGGTTAAAGGGAGGGAGTGTGGGGGGGGTGGGGGGGGAGGGGGAGGAATCAGGAACACTTGGCACAGGCGACCCAGACAATACACAAAGATTATGATTAGGATTGATTTTGTTTTACGCTCTGCCCTCATTCATTGATTTCCGGATGGACTGTTGAAAAAAACAAAAACGAGGCGTTCAGCGCAAGTGCGCATGCGGATTGCGTCGGTTATGTAGATAGAAGTTCTCGCGTGATTAATCCAGCGTGCTTAGACATAAGGAACCGGAAAAAACTAGGATCATGTGAACTTTGTTGTTTTATATACTAGTATATTATATAGACTGTTCTGAGATCTTAGCATCTCGCTAGTTTAGGGATTTCTATTCGTACAGCTATCCATCCGTCCGTCCGTCTCTCCGTCCGTCCGTCCATCCGTCCATCCGTCCATCTGTCCATCCGTCCATCCATCCATCCATCCATCCAACCTATCCATCCATCCGTCCATCTGTCCATCCATCCATCCATCCATCCATCCATCCATCCATCCATCCATCCATCCATCCATCCATCCATCCATCCATCCATCCATCCATCCATCCATCCATCCATCCATCCATCCATCATCTCCATCCATCCATCCATCCATCCATCCATCCATCCATCCATCCATCCATCCATCCATCCATCCATCCATCCCATCCATCCATCCATCCATCCATCCATCCATCCATCCATCCATCCATCCATCCATCCATCCATCCATCCATCCATCCATCCATCCTCCATCCATCCATCCATACATCCAACCCCTCATCCACCCATCCATCCTCCTACACATCCAACCATCCTTCCATCTCTCCTCCTCTCCTCTCATCCACACGACCGATCCCCCCCCACCCCCACCAGTAACATGAGCCTGTGTAACATGACCATCAACCCCCAGCAATAAAAATTTGCACACTCCAACTACACAGACAATCCATTGGCCCTAGTTGACCGGCCCGCTGTTTGAAGTCAACTCGGGGCCATCCGGGTCGTCTCGTGTTTGGGCCAGAATGCAAGGCCAAGTTACGACGAGTTTCATCCAATTATAAGCCGGACGCGGAGAAAATTATGACGCGTCACTTTGTGAGGTTAAATAATAAATGACCTTTGCACTTTCCGTAGCCACGTGACTAGGAGATTGAGAGGTGGCGCGCGACTCCTGCAGGGGAAGATAACTTAGTTTTAAATTCTAAGGGTGTTGTGAGCAAGGCGTCTTGAAGAAGTAAAATACATTAAAAATAATAATTTTTAAAAGGGAATGCTAACCTATGATTTAAATTTTTAGCTTGTGATATTGAAGGGGGCGTTCCTCCAACAAAATTGGGTTGTACGTGTCAGTATGTAATCCGTCATGTAATCTGAATTTAACCTTCTTTGGCTTACCGGCATAGCTTCCATAGCGTCTGTCTACACAAGAACAATCTTCTAAACACTTGACTTCTAGAAGGGGTCGACGTGGTAAAGTCGTAAAGCTCATGGTTGCTAAACCGAGAAGTCTCCAAAATCAAATACCAGCTGCATTGTAGTTTGGTTGTTAGTTGGAGAAAGGCTGAAAATTGGAGTATGCTGAAATTGGAGTCAATAGCCTCAATGGTTCATAACCAGTTGATACGTATACTTAATTGTGTTGGTGGGGGATACCTTCCAACATTAAAATTAAGAACGAAGAAGAAGAAGAAAGACTTCTAGAGTACTCTATCAGAACAGTTTTTTGTCCCCAGCTAACGAGCCTCATCTGTCTGGGATCCGAACTCGGGACTGATAGTGCTGGCATTCATGCGCTCTCCAGTCCGTGTTTTAAGTGTATGGCTGAATATCTGGTTATAGTACTTCAAGTCATCCAGATATAAAAGCTAAGTTTCTATCCATAATCCTTAACACCGATTGCATTATGGTGATACAACTTACATTAAAGAGAAAAAAAAATTAATATTAACAAATAATAAAGACCTAAAAATGTTAATAGCTTAGCTTTTAGCATCGAGAAGGTTATTCAATTTATAAAAATTTATTCAATTTATCCAATTTTTTTCAATTTATTCAAATGTCATGACATCACGATGGCACAGTGGCTATCGAGCATATCCGTGAGCTCATCCAGCTTTAATATGTACCTGGCAATGTGAGTAGATTCTAATTCTGTGAGTTCACTAACCACGGTGGTACATGTGTGATTAATAGCCCAATTGTAGACTTGTTAACCTGTATGTTGAATCCGGGTTCGAGTTATGTAGAACGGCCCTGAGTCCACCCAGCTCTGATGGGTATTTAACTCACGTTAGGGAAAGGGAAAAAAAGTTTAGCATAGTGCTGACTATAATATCCCTTAAAAATGCCGAGGTCACAGCAACAGGTGAACTCTACTTCACTTGCTCCATGGACCTCCAGGTTCGAAATGGGAACTTAATTTTTTTTTTTACCAGATGGCTATTTAGGATTGGAAGATATTTGGGAGTAAAGCTTTAGAGATTTAGCTTTTAGTTTTTGGTAGAACTGTACTATTTGGATGTCCACCATCTCCCTCTCCACTAAACACTCCCACACCCTTCAGCATAATTTTATAAAGAACAAAAATGCTTCGCACATCATTGGAGATAGAATGGCGTGGCCTAGAGGTAGAGTATTACACTGCTAAACCGAAAGTCTCTAGTTCGAATCTGGGTTCATATCAAATGTCCCTGATCACCCCAGCAGTGCAGGGTAACTTAGATTAGGGAAAGTAGAGGCTGCTGGGCATAGTGCTGGCCACATTATCTCTTCATATGCCGAGGTCAAGAAACATGAACTCTACTTCATCTTCCCAATGTATCGCTAGGTCTAAAGAGGAATCATGTTCTTTACTTTTAACATTCATGAAGACCATCCCTCCCCGCCGCAACCTTATCTTCACTTACCAAAACACCACACAGCACCACATTAACCTGACACCAAACACCAACCACCACTAATCAAACACCACCCTCACCACCAGACGTCGCCGGCACGTGATTTTTATTCCTTAGCCAATCAATAATGTAATCACCGGCACGAAGCTATGTTGTTTTTTTCGGGCAATTGGGTTCCATCTACCAGTACCAACACATTCTTCAGCTCATGAACTTTTATCGTGATCAGTTGGATCACTTGTGATCTCAAGGCCACGCTTCGGTCAGCGCTGGACAGTGTCGTAATAAGAAGTAGACGTCGTAAAGATTTATTCTCTCTCTCTCTCTCTCTCTCTCTCTCTCTCTCTCTCTCTCTCTCTCTCTCTCCTCTCTCTCTCTCTCTCTCTCTCTCTCTCTCTCTCTCTCTCTATATATATATATATATATATATACATATATATATATATGTACATATATATGTATATATAATGTATATTTATATATAAAATAAACACATTATATATAATATATATATATATATGTATATATATATATACATATATATATATATATATATATATATATATATATATATATATATATATATATATATATATATATATATATATATATATATACGATATTATATATGGTATTCTGGTTTGTAGAGATGCAGTTTTGAAATTAAACACTTCATGACGTAATGGAAACTGTGTATACATTTTTTAACTCACCGAGAGCGTCGTTATCCAGCATGCCCCCCCCCCTCCCCATCACACGCACACATCACATTCAAAGGCGTCCGTATCATCTTCATTCTCTCCATTATCAGCCACCCGAACATCATCTACGCCTGCTTAATGCCCGCACTTAATCAACCACTTCACTCTCTTATCACTCTGTCTTGCCCGAGGTAGGTTACCCGCCCTTCCCTCCCCACCCCCTTCGTCCTTACTTTAAACGTGACATAACTCCACTCCACCTCACCCTCCCCCCCTTCCCCATACTCTTTCAGAACTTAAAGCCAGACTTCACCCACAAAAGCACATTTCTGATGCTGGAGTCTCGAGTCTCTCACGTTATTTACAATATTTAATTAATGAACTCATCCATAACCTTTTAATGAACGAGACACATTTCAACTAGAATTGGACACATGCTTAGGCATTCAAAGAGACGCATAAACAGAACATATCAAATGAAAAAAAAAACATAACATGAGTTGTCGATCACTGAATTTATTTATATAGATTGATAAACTTGATAAAAGAAAAAAAATAATTTTTTAAAGCAATAGCCTCACACCATCAACAATTCATACACATACAGTTAAGCGCGTAATAAGCTGTTGAACGGTTGCAATTGCACATTTTAGCTACAGATTCTGATTTTTCGCAAGCAAAATGAAAAAAAAAATTGAAAATCGTAATGTTTTAATTTTAATTTTTATATTTCGAGTTGTAAATTGCTTTTCTTAATTGACAATTTCTTGGAGTATTTTCGTTAGTGTTGTTCTATAAATTGTTCAAGTAACAATTCTATTGTAGGTTCCTGAAGAGATAATAACAATGCTTACATAAACGACAACCATACCGATAGATAACACACTCCTACACTGTTGGTTTAGCCTTACCATATATTTCACATCATTTAAGCTATATTTAGAGTTATATCTTGGAGTTTTGTAAGGAAGGAACAGAGTTTCTTCCAGGCATCTCTTCGGGGGGGGGGGGGGGGGGGGGGGGGGGGGCGAAACCACCCCCCCCCCCCAAAATTTGTTTACCGCTCTCCCCCCCCCCCCCCCCTCCGAACGGAATGAAATTTATATAATTTATATAGAAAATATATACTTTTAACAGTGTCCGCCCCCCCCCCCCCGAAGAAAGTTTACCGCCCTCCCGAAAATTTCAAGTGCCCCCTCGGAGAAAAAAGTCTGGAAGAAACACTGGGAAGGAATCCTTAGTCACGTATTGTCATTGAAATAGTTGGGTACGACTAAGCAAACAGTGAGTTGGGTGATCAAAGGATTCACACGCCTTATCCATGCGAAGAATTTTTTTTTAAAAGGAAACAAATGTAAATTTATATATCAACAAAAAATGTTGAAGAAAAGTGTATATTACAGGTAGTGTGATTTGATAATAATGATGATGAGAAAAAGAAATTAATATTACAAAATATTTAAGGGTCTTAAATACAACCGCTTATACAATCTTAATTTCTCTGGTCAAAGGGCTACTACTCCAGAATTTACTCATTTATCATTCAATGTACTGACTTCATTTGTTTATTATTTATCTATAATCTACATTCTAAAAACGAGGCTCTGTGTTGAAAGGAATAAATGTCAGTATAAATTAATTTGAAAAAATTTAACACACCATTCTTAATAATTATAATTTAAGGAAAAAAAACAACGGTAAGAATCGAAGGGACATAACCACACTTTTTGATTTGGTTTTCTAGTGGATACTCAAACAATTAAATTTTTTTTGTTATTAATCTATTTTATAAATTGCAAAAATAATTTACTGTAGTCTCTATTGTTAATGATTAGTTCTGTTAAAAAATGCTTTATATCAAGTGATGATAGTCTATTGAACATATTCATATTAAAATGTTTTAATGTAAAACAGAAACTAAAGTCAAACATTCTTGTTGGTAATCGCATAGAGAACGTAACTAGGCCAGTAGCTTTCATTCAATATGTATTTCAAGAAATTAGTTTTTATTAAACAAATAATAAAAAAAGCATTGATAAAAACATTTATAACAATATGATAAAATTACATGTTGGAATATTTATGATGTAAAGAAAACACGAAGTAATTATCTTCATTAGATATAAATATATGTAAAAATTATGAGAAGTAAAAAAATAAAACACCCTTCACGCCGAGTATTCGAAGTACGAGTAATAAAAAAAAGTTGGTCCATAGCAGATTAACAGTCGAAGCAGTTTTAAAAAAAAACACATCATTACGGCATAAGTAAAAGAAAAAGCTGAAATTGCTGAATTCATTAATGATTTATTCAACTCGTTCAAGAAAAAATTATCTGCAATATGATGAGCATCAACCAGATTATATTCAAAGGGAGATTATGCAATATTTTAAAAAATAAGTTGTTTCCCTGGAAATAAAAAAAAAAAGAAATTAAAACTTTTTTTACAACTTACTTGTGTAGATTAAAAACAGCTGTAAAATGATTCTAAAATATTTCTCAACAAATTGACAAAGTAATTAGCGAAGTGGCTCCAATATATAATGAGGTATCAGTACGTTGCACGCGTTGACTTTGGGGCTGAGAAAGTATTGCTGCAAGTTCTTTTCTAGTTACGCATAGACGATGTTGTGTTGATTATTCTCTAAATTTTTTTGAGCGTGTATTCCAAAGTCTGAGAAGTTTGAACTATATTCCTGTGCGGGTAGGTATAGTCATCAATGTAATTTAGCTTACATCCACCCGTGATCCCCACCCCTCCCCAATGTCTTATCATCCCATATGTTTCTATTGTAGTAGGGTACAAGGTTATTTTTTATAGATTGTAGAAGCCTGTCCAATTAAATATTTGAAATTAAACAAAATCAAAATTTTTTTGGAAAGGATTTCAATTGATTTAAAAATGTTTTACTCGCGTGCCTTGCCGCTGTATCGATGGATTTCAGTTATATTATATTGCTCATCATTTTATATCAGAGTACTAGTAACAATTCAATAATTTAAATATATTGATGTTTCTTTGTTTATTTTACATTTCTTAATATTTATAAGTGATAAGAAATAAATAAAAATTACAGTAGGGTAGGCATTGTGATATTTGAAGTAACGCTGCTGAACGATGTGCCGCTTTATTAATTTATTTGTATACACAAAAATATTAAAGGGTTTTAATTTAAATTTATTAGCTTTATAATTTATTTCTGTAAATGCCTATCACCTGTAGATAAACATCTAAATTTATTAATTTTAAATCTAAAGAACTATTAAAAATATAACATTCAGATTTCGTTCTAGTCTGCACATTTTAAAAGCAATATTTGTACATATGAAACGTCTGTTGTCTCCCTTTATTAAATTAGAACAATAATCAAGGGGAAATAATTACGTCGTAATTAAACCCGCTTTTGAAGGCACAATATTTGTTTAATAGTATTGGAGATTTTTTATTCGTTTTTTTCTTTATAAATTCATAAGGTTGTACTCAAAATTACTACTTTCTAATATGACGCCTATATTTCTAAAGCCTATAATTAATTCTGTTCAGCCTAATATAGACTACTATTTTCTAACATAACGCCTATATTTCTAAAGCCTACATTTAATTCTATTCAGTCTAGACTACGGTGGCAAAAAAAAAAAAAATTAGCTACATAAGAAAAAAACAACAATTAATGTAGATATAAATGCTAATTACAATCGAATACTAATGATGTTGCGTATAATAATATAGGTCGAACAGACACATATTCAGTTATTTTAAAAAGCAGGTTTTCACACAATGCATCTAATCAAAAGAAATACTAATCCACACTAAAATTTTAAACAGCAAAGTCGTCTATATAATTAATGACATAGTCACTTGAAACTTGAAGGAGGGGGGCTGGGAAGGGATGGAGGGGGTGTAATTTTTACAATCCATTTACATTGATAAACAAAGTCAACTGGAGCTGGGAAAACTAAAGTCAACTATGAATTAAAGTCAGCTGATACTGAAAAGACTCAAGTCAATTGACTTAAGAATCCAATCTTAAAAAGGAGGAAAAGAACAGCGACTGACAGACGCCAATAGGGGGGTGTGTGGAGAATTAACACATTCTATTTTTACATCACACCTACTTGAACGTCCATTGAACTAATAATAGACAACGGTGCTCCTAAGGGGGTTCATCCGTAAATGACGTCACGCTTTTTTGGACGATTTTTACCCCCACCCCCCTCCCCTCCGTCACAGAGTTTTTTTCCAGGCATCTCTTCGGGGGGGGGGGGGGGGGCGAAGCTCCCCCGAAAATTTTTTACCGCCTCCCCGAACGGAATAAAATTTATATAATTTATATAGAAAATATATACTTTTAACAGTGTCCGTCCCCCCGAAGAAAGTCTACCGACCCCCCGAAAATTTCAAGTGCCCCCCGGAGAAAAAAGTCTGGAAGAAACACTGCTCCGTCACACAGCGTCACAAAAAGCCAGGCCCCCCCCCCAGACGAAAATGACGCCACACATCAGCCTACAACCCCCCTCAAAATTGCAATTGAATTTTTCTTCAAACTGCGATATTTTCCCAAAATCTTGTCTGAACTCTGTTAACATAGAGTATTTTAATCAATTCCTATTACACTATATTACAACGGTTTACTAAAACGCGCAATAACGGCTATAACTCGTTTTTTTAAAATTGCTTTTTTAAGACGCAAAAAGTGTGACGTGACACCATCTATTCACACCCTAATCACACACCGTCACAAAATTATGGACCCTCCCCCTCCCCCCTTACGTCATTTAAGGACGACCCCTCAATGAAAAAAAATAAAGTAAAATGTGCGAACATTTATAGTGAAATACATTTTAAAAGTCAAAGAGGATCAAGAAAAGATAACTAAAACCAGACAAAGAACAAAATATTATTCGGAGTTATCTTTCTTCCACACGCACAATTATTTATTCTTTTTCTTAGAAAAAAACTAAACAACGTTGAGAGTTTAAAAAAAAAAAATTGTTTAAAATAATTATATACAAATGGACTTTAAAAATTATTTAAACTAAGGATTAGCTTTATTGGAGTCGGGGTGGGCGCCATGTTGGTCGTCTGACGTCATCATTCGGATAAATTCTGTGAGAAAAAAAATATCAAACGGTAATCAGTGACACGGGCTACATTCTTTGGTCACGGATTTTTTAAAAACAGAACAAAAACCCAACAATCGCACCGGACCATTCAAAGCAACAGCGTTAATACTAATACTCATAAAAAACCACAAACGCTATCATTTGATTATCAGATAAGCCAAACTTTTAAAAATCTCTCTCGAAATAGAAATGGGTAGTGCAACAACTCTAGTTAGAAAACAGTTATTTCTTCCTCCTTCAAATATATTCTTGCCATGTTCTTAAACTTCAAATCCATTCCAACACAACACAAACAGCACTAATAAAAGTACCCCTACACACCTTGATAATTAACCCTCCCAACCCTACCCACCTTAATAATTAACCCTCCCACCCTTAACCACCTTGATAAAAAAAACCCTCCCCACCCCTACCCACCTTGATAACTAACCCTCACTTGCCACCTGATAAATAACCCTCTCACCCTTACCCAACTTGATAAATAACCCTCCCACCCCTCTACCTACCTTGATAATTAACCGCTATCCACATTGATAATTAACCGTTACCCACATTGATAATTAACCCCCCTGCCCTTCCCACCTTGATAATTAACCCTCCCCTACCCACCTTGATAATTACCGCCCCCCCTGCCCTACCCACCTTGATAATTAATCCTCCCCCCTGCCCTACCCACCTTGATAATTAATCCTCCCCCCTGCCCTACCCACCTTGATAATTAACCCTCCCCTACCCTCCTTGATAATTAACCGCTACCCACCTTGATAATTAATCCTCCCCTACCCTCCTTGATAATTAACCCCTACCCACCATGATAATTAACCCCTACCCATCTTGATAATTAACCCCTACCCACCTTGATAATTAACCCCCCCTACCCACCTTGATAATTAACCCCCCCCTGCCCTACCCACCTTGATAATTATCCCCCCCTACCCACCTTGATAATTAACCCCCCCTGCCCTACCCACCTTGATAATTAACTCCCCACCCCTACCCACCTTGATAATTAATCCTCCCCTATCCACCTTGATAATTAACCCCCCTGCCCTACCCACCTTGATAATTAACCCCCCCCCCCCCATCCCTACCGACCTTGATAATTAATCCTCCCGTCCCCTACCCACCTTGATAATTAACCCTCCAACTACCCACCTTGATAATTAACCCTCCAACTACCCACCTTGATAATTAACCCTCCAACTACCCACCTTGATAATTAACCCTCCAACTACCCACCTTGATAATTAACCCTCCAACTACCCACCTTGATAATTAACCCCCCCCCCCTGCCCTACCCACCTTGATAATTAACCCTCCAACTACCCACCTTGATAATTAACCCTCCAACTACCCACCTTGATAATTAATCCTCCCGTCCCCGTCCATATCCGCCTCCCTGATCATGTCCTCCACCTCCTTATCACTCAGCTTCTCCCCGAGGTTGGTCATCACGTGACGCAGCTCCGCGGCGTTGATGTAGCCGTCCCCGTTCTTGTCGAAGATCTTGAAGGCGTCCGTGATTTCCTCCAGCTCGTGCTTCTCGGACTTCTTGGACATCATGGAGAGGAACTCGTTGAACTCGATGGTGCCGTTACCTGCAGAGGATAGAGGTTAAAGGTTAACTTGGACATCTTGGATAGGAACTCGTTGAACTCGATGGTGCCGTTACCTGCAGACGTTAGATGTAGAAAGGAAAGTCAATAATGGTGCTATCAGTGGCGTAGTCGGGTGTCATCCGGTGCGGCATCTAATGGTGTCGCCCCCAGAGGCGTAGCGACCCTTCCCGGCGCCCGGGGACAAACTTTCAATTTTCTTCGATTTGCACCCCCCCCCCCCCCCCACCTTCCTTTCCACCCTTGTCGGTATTTGTGAAATTGCTCTTAAAAGACTTTTTAACACTCGAATTAATCACTTAATTAAGTGGAATTATCATTTTTCTCAATATATTTTGCTATTTTTTGCCTTGGTGTCACCCCCCTAAATGGTGTCATCCGGTGCGGTCCGCACCCATCGCCGCCCCCCTCGCTACGCCACTGGGTGCTTTTACACGCAGACTTTACAGAGAATCCCCCCCCCCCCCCCAAATGGAATTTATATAGAAAAAATATATTTTTAACAGTGTCCGCCCCGACACCCCCCCCCCGAAAATTTCAAGTCCCCCTCCCACCAGGAGAAAAAAATCTGAAAGAAACACTGATGGAGAACATGTTGGAATCGATCAAGGGAAAGGGGGGGGGGCAGTTAATTAACCCAAATTATTATTAATTGATGTGAGCGTGATTCTTTTTAATATCATAAAATTGTATTCAGTAATCATTTTCAACAGCATGTCATCAACTCCCACAATCTCGCCTAAAAACCACGCCTCCTCAACACAAATACCACACCCCATAACTCCTACCAACACACCGACGCCATTTAACACCTACAACCAAGTCCTTTAACCCCTACAACCACACCCATCAACTGATACAATACCATTCCTTAACACACAGCCCACAAACAGGCGCCACAACTCTTACCATCGGCATCCACCTCGTTGATCATGTCCCTTAGCTCCGTCTCCGTGGGGTTCTGCCCCAGCGACCTGAGAACCGTCCCAAGTTCCTTTGCTGTAATTCTACCATCGCCGTCTTTGTCAAACATATGGAAGGCCTCACGGAATTCTGGGAGAAAAAGATTTCAGTTTTAAATCTTTTGTCTTTAATCAACATAACTATCATAAACATACGGATGTAGATTGGCATCGGTATGAAATAATTTGCATAGAAATATGTAGATTTTTGTTTTAAATATATTATAGAGCAAGCAATAAGAAGAACTGACGACTATCATTTCGCATACAAAAGCATATGAAAATACTCTCACATATGAAAGCTGTAACATAAAACAGCAATTGTGTCACATACAACAGCAACTATGTCACATACAACAGCTGAGGGAACTACTGTCACATACAACAGCTGAGGGAACTACTGTCACATACAACAGCCCAAGGAACTACTGTTACATGCAACAGCTAAGGGTACTATTGTGACATACAACATATGAAGGAACTATTGTCACATGAAACAGCTAAGGGAACTACTGTCACTTACAACAGCTGGGGGAACTACTGTCAAATAGAACAGCTGAGGGAACTACTGTCACATACAACAGCTGAGGGAACTACTGTCACATACAACATCCCAAGGAACTACTGTTACATAAAAAAGCTGATGGAAATACTGTCACATACAACAGCCTAGGGAACTACTGTCATATACAACAGCCCAAAGAACTACTGTCACATACAACAGCCCAAAGAACTACTGTCACATACAACAGCTGAGGGAACTACTGTCACATACAACAGCCCAGGGAACTACTGTCACATACAACAGCCCAAAGAACTACTGTCACATACAACAGCCCAAAGAACTACTGTCACATACAACAGCTGAGGGAACTACTGTCACATACAACAACTGAGGGAACTACTGTCACATACAACAGCTGAGGGAACTACTGTCACATACAACAGCCCAAAGAACTACTGTCACATACAACAGCTGATGGAACTAATGTCACATAGAACAGCTGAGGGAACTACTGTCACATACAACAGCCCAATAAACTACTGTCACATACAACAGCTGAGGGAACTACTGTCACATACAACAGCTCCGGGAACTACTGTCACATACAACAGCTGAGGGAACTACTGTCACATACAACAGCTGAGGGAACTACTGTCACATACAACAGCTCCGGGAACTACTGTCACATACAACAGCTGAGGGAACTACTGTCACATACAACAGCTCAGGGAACTACTGTCACATACAACAGCTGAGGGAACTACTGTCACATACAACAGCCCAAGGAACTACTGTCACATACAACAGCTGAGGGAACTACTGTCACATACAACAGCTGAGGGAAATACTGTCACATACAACAGCTCAAGGAACTACAGTCACATACAACAGCCCAAGGAACTACTGGCACATACAACAGCTGAGGGAAATACTGTCACATACAACAGCTCAAGGAACTACAGTCACATAAAACAACCCAAAGATCTACTGTCACATACAACAGCTGAGGGAACTACTGTCACATACAACAGCCCAAAGAACTACTGTCACATACAACAGCCCAAAGAACTACTGTCACATACAACAGCTGAGGGAACTACTGTCACATACAACAACTGAGGGAACTACTGTCACATACAACAGCTGAGGGAACTACTGTCACATACAACAGCCCAAAGAACTACTGTCACATACAACAGCTGATGGAACTAATGTCACATAGAACAGCTGAGGGAACTACTGTCACATACAACAGCCCAATAAACTACTGTCACATACAACAGCTGAGGGAACTACTGTCACATACAACAGCTCCGGGAACTACTGTCACATACAACAGCTGAGGGAACTACTGTCACATACAACAGCTGAGGGAACTACTGTCACATACAACAGCTCCGGGAACTACTGTCACATACAACAGCTGAGGGAACTACTGTCACATACAACAGCTCAGGGAACTACTGTCACATACAACAGCTGAGGGAACTACTGTCACATACAACAGCCCAAGGAACTACTGTCACATACAACAGCTGAGGGAACTACTGTCACATACAACAGCTGAGGGAAATACTGTCACATACAACAGCTCAAGGAACTACAGTCACATACAACAGCCCAAGGAACTACTGGCACATACAACAGCTGAGGGAAATACTGTCACATACAACAGCTCAAGGAACTACAGTCACATAAAACAACCCAAAGATCTACTGTCACATACAACAGCTGAGGGAACTACTGTCACATAAAACAACCCAAAGAACTACTGTCACATACAACAGCTGAGGGAACTACTGTCACATACAACAGCTGAGGGAACTACTGTCACATACAACAGCTGAGGGAACTACTGTCACATACAACAGCTGAGGGAACTACTGTCACATACAACAGCCCAATGAACTACTGTCACATACAACAGCTGAGGGAACTACTGTCACATACAAAATATGAAGGAACTACTGTCACATACAAAATATGAAGGAACTACTGTCACATACAAAATATGAAGGAACTACTGTCACATACAACAGCTGAGGGAACTAATGTCACATACAACAGCCCATGGAACTACTGTCACAAACAATGACCCAGACTAGAGAAGATACAGGCCACGGCACCCAGTATTTTGAACTTGAATGCCTTCTAATTTCTTGCCTCCTTGTATTCCATTTGCGTCAATCTTAATAATTAATGGCCCGAGTTTCCTCGGGGAATATTCCTTGTATAAAGTGATGTGGGTTTTTTTCTCTTTTCTATCATTTTTTCCCCTTAGATTATTGTACGTTGAGCCAAATATGTTTAAAAGTAAAAAGACGTGGGATGGGGAATTAGGGTGGGGGTGAAGGAGACATGTAGAGGTGCTTTCAAAAAATAAAAATAAATTTCGCCTTAATTTTTTGTTTTATACTTTTTTTTAGATAGTCTCAGGGGAGATAAACTCGAAAAGTGTCAACTCATCTGTTTTGAACTGGTAGGGGAGATAATTTGTCTATTCGAACATGATATGGGAGATAACACGAGCGATTGCAGAAGGAGACAAGGATGTTAATGGAATTTCAGGGGATGTAATCCAAATTTAACAAAATGATGATTTTTTTAAAAAAGAAGACGGATTAAACGAATGTAGGGCCGCGTCAGTAACCGCATAGTAATATAAAAAAAATAAATAAAAAAAATTGTACGACTGTGTGTCAAAGCGACATTTAATATTGGACATTGTAATATAATCCCTCGATATAGGGGATCATTGCAGGAACTACGGGGTGTTCATTTTCTAAATGCTTTTAGAAGTTGTATGTCACCAGGGGATTGAGCTGTTGGAATGTTTTAAAGGGAATAAAGTGTGGGAATGTTCTAAAATGATCGCGATATAGAATTGCTTTAAAAGAATTGAGATATGGATAAATTCTAAAGGGATGTGAGAATGTTCAAGTAGGATAGAGATATGTTTCACTAAAGCAATTGAGGTATGGGAATGGTCTAAAGGGATGTAGATATGGGAATGGCCTAAAGGGATTGAGATATGGGAATGTTCCGAAGGGATTCAGAAGCTGTACATTGATATGAGACTTGACACCACACAGTGTTATAAACTTCTGGCGTTGATTGAATGGAACCTCAAAGCCAACGAATAATTAACCCACCACAAAAACAAAATGTATGACCATTACTAGAGATGAACATTTTCTTCAAACTGTTAACAATTTCTCGAAATTTTCGAAATATTAACAGACTTTCAACGACATATGCAATCTTTACAGTATATCTAAGTACTCTATTATTTTATTTTTATATTGTGTTAACAAAAAATAAACACACACACACACTAAACCAAATTCAAGTTTAACAAATTTCATTTCCTTACATTTTCCTCCTCATTTGATTATATCATATTGATGACTTTGAAACAAAATAAATCATAACTCGTAGCGGGGGGTCCCTTCCGTAATGATGTCGAGGGTGGGGGTGAGTGGGTCGGGATTTCTGAGCAGCTTTTTGACTAAACCTACGTTTACTTCAGCTCTCCATTGAATAGGCGCTTGTGTTATGTAATGCTCTAGACTGCCGTAGATTGTTAATTTTTTATTTTTTCATGAAATATAATTTTCAATTTCGAACCTTAGATCATTTTTTGGCTCCACAAATGATACAGGACGAAATACATCTATGGACGCGTTTATGTAAAACACGGTCCATTTCTTATTTTTAGCTCAATGATGAGTTACAAAAACGGTAGACTCGGCACCCATCTCCACGCCCCCCCCCCCATCCCACATTTGCACACACACTTCCCCAACATATAGGTTGTAGTTATTCAGTCATTGATTTACAACGGTGTACACAACACCAAGGCTACCCCCACCCGAACACAAAGGCTACCCCACCCCCCAACACCAAGGCTACCCCCACCCGAACACAAAGGCTACCCCCACCCCCCAACACCAAGGCTACCCCCACCCGAACACAAAGGCTACCCCCACCCGAACACAAAGGCTACCCCCACCCCCCAACACCAAGGCTACCCCCACCTGAACACAAAGGCTACCCCCACCCCCCAACACCAAGGCTACCCCCACCCCCAACACAAATGCTACCCCCCACCCAACACCAAGGCTACCCCCACCCCCCAACACAAAGGCTACCCCACCCCCCAACACCAAGGCTACCCCCACCCCCAACACAAATGCTACCCCCCACCCAACACCAAGGCTACCCCATCCCAAACACCAAGGATACCCCCAAATACCACGGCTACCCCCCCCCCCCCCCACCCCAAACACCAAGGCTATCCCCCACCCCCAACAAACATTTTACAATATAGCGTCTGTAGTTGTAAACTTGTCGTGGCGTACAACAATGGCGACACCCGCGCCCACCCCCACTTTCCAAGTTTTTTTGTCTCTAGTTATTAACTCAATAACGATTTACAACAATGCCGCACAAAACGCCCAACTTACCCCCTACCCCGAACACACACACACTTGACAATATATTGTCCGTAGTTATTAAGTCAATGACGATTTACAACAAAGCCGCACACGACACCCATAGATACCCCCCCCCCCCCCCCGCCCTATCACAACACGTACCATCCAATACATCTGTCCACCATCGTGCCACATCTAGGCGCCTCATCGTCTGCCGATGGGGCGCATTTATTATGGAAGAACCCGTGAGACCAAAACGGTTAATTGTATACTCTCTAAACCAACAGTCCGTACCGACGATGTTATCATCGACGGACGGGGGTGAGAGAAATATGTGTGTGTGTGTGTGTGGGGGGGGGGGGGGGGGAATCAGAATAATGGACTCGTCCCAACAATAAGACCAAAAACACGTTGTTTTTTGTTATTGCTTTGGCTACTCCGAGATGAACTCGTCATGTGATGATAAACACAGCCAGATTAGCGAGTTTATAAACAATGTAGTGTACACAATATCAGGTTAAAAGTAAAAGGAATGATATACTGGATCTATACTTTATACTAGAGTTGAATGATTCCATATTAATGGAATCTTCTCAAAGGAGGGGGGGGGGGGGTTATCGTCCTTAACGAGCTACTGATAGTGTTTTAAAGCAAATATTTTCAGTGGCAGCGTTGGTACTGTCGAATTCACAAATTATGAATTACTGAAAAGTAGATAATAAAACAACTAAATAGCGGCGTATGATACGCCGCGGGTCGGCTCGTATAATATAATGTCAACGCGCTAACCTTACCCCTAACTTTAACCTTAACTCAAGTCTTTACTTCTTCTTCTTCGTTCTTAATTGAGAATATGGTGGAGGATTTAGACAACAAGTCCAACTTCGTGAACGAACCGGACTGTGGTCTCCAGATTGGCAGGTGCCCCATATAATTTTTGCCTGAGTGGGGTGAGCAGGGGCCAGTGTCTGACTCGCGCCTGGCTATACAAAGAACATTCCTGAAGGACATAAGTCTTTACTAACATAGCACTAATTATATTTTCTAACCTTTGTTGCTTCCAGACTTTTTTCACCGGGGCGGGGGGGGGGGGGGGGGGGGCGGACTGACACTGGTAAAAGTATATCTTTTTATATAAATATAAATTCAATTTTGTTCGGGGGGGGGGGGGGGGGGGGCTAGACTTTCTTCGGGGGGAGGGAGGGGGGTGCTCCAAATACTACGATCTATTTAGGTATTCAAAGCAGAGAAAATTTAAAAAAAAAAAAGCAGAACCCATAGCCTACTGGGATTAAAATCAGCAATAAAAATAAATAAATAAATAAGCAAGGCAGATCAGTTAAAGTAAAAAATCCCAAACAAATATGGCTAGAATACACAGTAGGCATATGTTAAAAATATTCTTAAAGTGGAAGGGGAATAAAAGCAACAACATACATACTCTTTAACTAAATTAATAAATAGCACCCCTCCCTTTCGCCCACATCATCATCGTCCAGTCACCACACTACAGCACCCAGCCGTCAGACTATAGTGCCGGAACATAATTAACACAATAACATCGTCCTATCGAAGCTAGTTTCTCGCCGGTGACGGAGGAATAAAAACCTTCATTGATTTACCCGCGCTCAAGGTGGGCGAAGACCTGATTCCATACGCATGATGGACGGTGTGTTGTCTGTCTTTTGGTGATGCGAATGTCTATCTTTTACAAGGTGTGTCGTTGTGTCTTTTGAGTTGTGTCGGTGTGTGTAACTAGTCAATGTGTCTTTTGGCTAAGTGTTCGCGTAGGATCCATGTTGTGTCTTTAACTCGTGTGTCTGTGTGTCTTTGGGTTGTGTCTGTGTGTGTGTAGCTAGTCGTTGTGTCTTTTTGCTAAGTATTCGCGTGCCTTTGAGTGGGATCCTGGTTGTGTCTTTGACAAGGGTGTCTGTGTGTCTTTGGATTGTGCCCGTGGGTGTATTTTGTGTTTGTGTTTTGTGTCAGATGTTCGTGTGTCCTTTACTGCGATGCTGACTGACTCGTTTGTCTAACCAGAAAAGTCTCGGGTTTGAATCCCGGGTTCAATTCAGCAGAGCATCCGTCAGTCCATCCGTCTCTAATGGGTACCTAACTCACGTAAGGGAAAGTAAAGGCGGCTGGGCATAGTGCTGACCATACTATCCCCTAATGCCGAGGTCACAAAAATAAGTGAACTCTACCTCACTTGGCCCAAGGACAGTCAGGTTCGATAAAGGATTTATACTACTACTACTAGCAGGGTGTAGAATAAAAGGCCGGCATCTAAAAGGCTGACATTGACAAAAGGTCGACATGGACAAAAGGCCGACATAAAAAAGGCAGACTGTACATAATGCCGACAGACTTTAAGGCCGACAGTCAAAAGGCAGACACCCAAAAGGCCTTTTGTCCTTGTCGGCCTTTTGTCTGCATCCCCCATTAGTAGTACAGCGCAATAACAGGGGGGCAGGGTAATCTTTTTATCCTTTGCAGGCTGTAACCTCCGTTGATTCGAACACATTTTTTTTTTTTTTTTTTTTTTTTTCATTTGTTAAAAATAAAAACATAATTCCGTTGGTAAAGAAATATTTTAGCAATTTCGTAACATTTTAATGCGGTTTCTACTTAATGCTTAATTGGTCAGGACAAATTAAAGGAACACCTTTAGTTGTCGTGCATTATGCCGTTTTTTTTTGGACACCATAGAAATCTTAACACCAGCAGTGAGGTCAAGCGCATTAGCAGGCATTAACCGGATGTCCGGTGCAAACCATTTTGTTATTAGAGCGATAACTCGATTTTTTTAAGGGGAATTAATCCGGTATTTAAAAAAAAATCCTACGTTTTATTTTATTTTTAAAAAAGAAAATGTAAAATGAAACTTGAATATATCAGATACGTTCGGATGGATGTTTTCTCGTGGGCGTTTCCTCCGCGGTCAAGGTCATGACGTCAGCGCGAGGTGAGAATAGCAGAGGATTTATTTTCGTCTTTCCGGTATCCGTTTAGTTGTGAATCGCGGGCTAATGCACTAGAAATGAAACGGTGAGTATCAAAGATTCAATCAACCCAACACTTAATGACTTAGGGAAACGGAAGCCATTTTGTCACATTATGGGTGCCATTGTGGTTTACGTGATTTATTTCCCGCTTACTTCGATGAACTTCCGTTCCGTTATAGCACACAAATGTAACTGTACAGCTGAAATTTAGTGAATAAATAAATAAAAATTGTATCGGCAGTGAAGTTTATAGAAAGATCATTAATAAAAAAAAAAAAAACAGGTAGTGCCAGTCTTCTTCGCGTTTTTCAACACTACATTATACCTCCATGCTTTTAAGTTCATTTTTTATGGAGAAATGCAACTCCCCCCCCCAACTCCTTCCCAATTTTATTCTTATTAATACGACTTTCTAAGAACAAACGTATACATCATTTATACTAGAAAATAAAATGTTCGCTCCCGCACAACGCTATCCGCAGAGCACAGCTACAAAACTTCAGTGTGAAACTCGAAACTTTAATACCTTTGGTACTAACCATGAGGGTTCGAAACCAGCAAGAACATTCCTTCTGTTGGTTTAAAAAAAATCCATTTTGTGTGCCACTGCCAAAGGCTCACCCAAATGTTACACCCCAAGCACTTGAGTGGAACCCCCAGGGAAAACGGAAGAGAGGGCGCCCAAGTCAGACCTGGAGGCGGAGTCTTCTTGAAGAACTGAAGCCAACAGGGATGTCTTGGGAGATGGCAAAATAGCCGGGGATCGGAAGAAATGGAAGGAAACGGTGGAGGCACTATGTTCCATAAATTGCAAAGAGGACTAAGTCAAAGTTAGGTCAAGTCATTTCGTGTGCGCACTGTTCGAGGATTTACCTCGAGTTGAATCTTAACCAATCTGGTCACAGTCCAACATTACGTTCCACCCCAAACTCCCTTCTCCACCCATTGCAACTGTGCCAGTAAATTTAAAAAAAAAATGGAATTTACCAAAAATAAATAATTCTAAATTCCAGTTTTAGAATTTAGGAATAAATTATGATTTCAATTACACAGAGGATACTGTGGTCGGCACCATGCCCAGCCGACCTTACTTTCTCCACTAAGCTGGGTGCACTCAAAGATGTACTACGGTCGTGAAGCCTTATTCAAAACAAGCGACTTTCGGATTAGCAGACATGCACTGTACCAACCGACCACACTGTTCGATAAAAAAAAAAAAATTGACCCTTATAATTGTCAACCCCCCCCCCAATCAAAAATCGTATATCTTCCCCACTCGCCGAAAAGAACCTGGTTGTCTATATTTAAATACAGTGAAACCCCCCCCCCCCCGCCCCCACTGCACTAAATGACAGCATATCACTCACACGCTAATAGATGTGTTCAAACCATGTCATTCTGTCACCTCCAACCCCCCCCCCCCCCTCCTCCCCACCCACACGACCTACAAGTCGCCAGGTTTAGCCGGAGCTTACAACAACGGAGCGAACGAGAGTAGGGAGGGTGGGAGGGAGGGAATGAGAGAGAGGGAACAAGTTGGCTGAACCCAACAGCGTACAGCGATGAAAATATTCCCTGTAGACCAGTGACACAATCATTGCGAAATAACTGGTGCAAATTCGATCGGCTTTATTTTAAGCTCTGATTATATATTTCTGCCGTTATATATATATATATATATATATATATATATATATATATATATATATATATATATATATATATATATATATATATACATATATATATATACATATATATATATATACATATATATATATATATATATATATATATATATATATATATATATATATATATATATATATATATATATATATATATATATATATATATATATATATATATATATATATATATATATATATATATATATATATATATATATATATATATATATATATATATATATGTATATATATATATATGTATATATATATATATATATACAGTTATTTATAAATACGTATAATACATAAAACGGTATTTATACATAAATAAGTAAATGTATATTATTATTATTCATATATATATATATATATATATATATATATATATATATATATATATATATATATATATATATATATAAATATAAATATATATATATATATATATATATATATATATATATATATCTGGTTCGTTGAATGTAGGTCATTAGTGCATGAGTACTATAGCTCATGATGCAGCCAGCCAATGAACACGTGGGGCTATGTGTGGTCAGTCTGTGTGAGGTCAAAGGCTTAGCATTGCTAAAAATGATGCATGTAAGTAGGTCATAGGCCCAGCATTGCTAACGATGATATAAGTAGGTCATAGGCCTAGCATTGCTAACATGATGCATGTAAGTAGGTTATAGCCCTAGCATTACTAGCTAGGAAAATGCAAGTAGGTCATATGCCTAGGATTGATTGCTAATTAAATCTATGTAGATAGGTATACCCCTATCACTAGCTAGGTTTTAGAGATCATAGTACTATCAATGCAAAATTTTTCCTACGTGAAACATCTTATGCATTTAATTTTTGTTTGTTTGTAGCAATGTAATAATAGCTAATATCAAGAAGCAAAAATTAATGAAGCTAAATTTATAAATACAACCAAGAGAGGTACCATTAATCTTGTAAATAAATAATAAGTATAAAATAATCAATGCATTATTTAAAAAAAAAATACTTAGCCAACAGCACAACAATAATCCTTTTGTTACTATCTGAAGCTTCAACGTTCCAACTTTGCAGTAATCCATAGAACTAAAAAACCTAATCGAAAAATTTGATTTATCCTATCACAATAATCCTCATCCCTTCTCTAAAAGGCCACAACTTGTCTAAGGAAACAGATTCAGAAAATGATAAAAAAAAATATAAATAAATAAAAAAGTAAATTAAAAAATAGGATTCCAACGAGCCGGCGAGAAGAAACGGATCTGTTTTCCCCACGAGCAACAAGGGGAGATCAATACCGTCTGATTTCATCTACCTGGGCGGCCATTGGTTTGGACGTGTCTCCTTTAGTTGACCGCGTGCCCTCGGTTGTAGGCGGCGCGCAGACTTTTGTCTTGTTGGGCGCAGACGATATTTGTCTTCTTGGGGGTCTGTGAGGGGTGGGGGGGGGGGGGGTGGGGGGAGAAGATAAGGGGAGGGGGAGGTCTGAAGAAGATAGTGTAAGGTTTCGTGTCTCGTGTGAATAAGTTATTAAAAGAAAAACGAATGAGGATGTTACTAGTCGTAGAAGGTGATTGGGCAAAGGTTTTGTGTAGTTGGTGTTTGGGCTAAGGTTTTGTGTAGAAGGTGTTTGGACTAAGGTTTTGTGTAGCTGGTGTTTGGGCTAAAGTTTTGTGTAGCTGGTGTTTGGGCTAAGGTTTTGTGTAGCTGGTGTTTAGGGTAAGGTTTGGTGTAGCTGGTGTTTGGGCTAAGGTTTTGTGTAGCTGGTGTTTGGACTAAGGTTTTGTGTAGCTGGTGTTTGGCTAAGGTTTTGTGTAGTTGGTGTTTGGGCTAAGGTTTTGTGTAGCTGGTGTTTGGGCTAAGGTTTTGTGTAGCTGGTGTTTGGGCTAAGGTTTTGTGTAGTTGGTGTTTGGACTAAGGTTTTGTGTAGCTGGTGTTTGGGCTAAGGTTTTGTGTAGCTGGTGTTTGGGCTAAGGTTTTGTGTAGTTGGTGTTTGGGCTAAGGTTTTGTGTAGCTGGTGGCTGGGCTAAGGTTTTGTGTAGCTGGTAGCTGGGCTAAGGTTTTGTGTATCTGTTGATTGGGCTAAAGTTTTGTGTAGCTGGTGTTTGGGCTAAGGTTTTGTGTAGTTGGTGTTTGAGCTAAGGTTTTGTGTAGCTTGTGTTTGGGCTAAGGTTTTGTGTAGGTGGTGTTTGGGCTAAGGTTTTGTGTAGCTGGTGTTTGGGCTAAGGTTTGGTGTTTGGGCTAAAGTTTTGTGTAGCTGGTTTTTGGGCTAAGGTTTGGTGTTTGGGCTAAGGTTTTGTGTAGCTGGTGTTTGGGCTAAGGTTTGGTGTTTGGGCTAAGGTTTTGTGTAGCTGGTGTTTGGGCTAAGGTTTGGTGTAGCTGGTGTTTGGGCTAAGGTTTTGTGTAGCTGGTGTTTGGGCTAAGGTTTGGTGTTTGGGCTAAAGTTTTGTGTAGCTGGTGTTTGGGCTAAGGTTTGGTGTTTGGGCTAAGGTTTTGTGTAGCTGGTGTTTGGGCTAAGGTTTGGTGTTTGGGCTAAAGTTTTGTGTAGCTGGTGTTTGGGCTAAGGTTTTGTGTAGCTGGTGTTTGGGCTAAGGTTTTGTGTAGCTGGTGTTTGGGCTAAGGTTTGGTGTTTGGGCTAAGGTTTTGTGTAGCTGGTGTTTGGGCTAAGGTTTTCTGTAGCTGGTGTTTGGGCTAAGGTTTTGTGTAGCTGGTGATTGGGCTAAGGTTTAGTGTAGCTGGTGTTTGGGCTAAGGTTTTGTGTAGTTGGTGTTTGGGCTAAGGTTTTGTGTAGCTGGTGTTTGGGCTAAGGTTTTGTGTAGTTGGTGTTTGGGCTAAGGTTTTCTGTAGCTGGTGTTTGGGCTAAGGTTTGGTGTTTGGGCTAAAGTTTTGTATAGCTGGTGTTTGGGCTAAGGTTTTGTGTAGCTGGTGTTTGGGCTAAGGTTTTGTGTAGCTGGTGTTTGGGCTAAGGTTTGGTGTAGCTGGTGTTTGGGCTAAGGTTTTGTGTAGCTGGTGTTTGGGCTAAGGTTTTGTGTAGTTGGTGTTTGGGCTAAGGTTTTGTGTAGCTGGTGTTTGGGCTAAGGTTTTGTGTAGCTGGTGTTTGGGCTAAGGTTTTGTGTAGCTGGTGTTTGGGCTAAGGTTTTGTGTAGTTGGTGTTTGGGCTAAGGTTTTGTGTAGCTGGTGTTTGGGCTAAGGTTTGGTGTTTGGGCTAAAGTTTTGTGTAGCTGGTGTTTGGTCTAAGGTTTTGTGTAGCTGGTGTTTGGGCTAAGGTTTTGTGTAGCTGGTGTTTGGGCTAAGGTTTGGTGTAGCTGGTGTTTGGGCTAAGGTTTTGTGTAGCTGGTGTTTGGGCTAAGGTTTTGTGTAGCTGGTGTTTGGGCTAAGGTTTTGTGTAGCTGGTGTTTGGGCTAAGGTTTGGTGTTTGGGCTAAAGTTTTGTGTAGCTGGTGTTTGGGCTAATGTTTTGTGTAGCTGGTGTTTGGGCTAAGGTTTTGTGTAGCTGGTGTTTGGGCTAATGTTTTGTGTAGCTGGTGGCTGGGCTAAGGTTTTGTGTAGCTGGTAGCTGGGCTAAGGTTTTGTGTATCTGTTGATTGGGCTAAAGTTTTGTGTAGCTGGTGTTTGGGCTAAGGTTTTGTGTAGTTGGTGTTTGAGCTAAGGTTTTGTGTAGCTTGTGTTTGGGCTAAGGTTTTGTGTAGCTGGTGTTTGGGCTAAGGTTTTGTGTAGCTGGTGTTTGGGCTAAGGTTTGGTGTTTGGGCTAAAGTTTTGTGTAGCTGGTTTTTGGGCTAAGGTTTGGTGTTTGGGCTAAGGTTTTGTGTAGCTGGTGTTTGGGCTAAGGTTTGGTGTTTGGGCTAAAGTTTTGTGTAGCTGGTGTTTGGGCTAAGGTTTGGTGTTTGGGCTAAGGTTTTGTGTAGCTGGTGTTTGGGCTAAGGTTTGGTGTTTGGGCTAAAGTGTTGTGTAGCTGGTGTTTGGGCTAAGGTTTTGTGTAGCTGGTGTTTGGGCTAAGGTTTTGTGTAGCTGGTGTTTGGGCTAAGGTTTGGTGTTTGGGCTAAGGTTTTGTGTAGCTGGTGTTTGGGCTAAGGTTTGGTGTTTGTGCTAAGGTTTTGTGTAGCTGGTGTTTGGGCTAAGGTTTTGTCTAGCTGGTGTTTGGGCTAAGGTTTTGTGTAGCTGGTGTTTGGGCTAAGGTTTGGTGTTTGGGCTAAAGTTTTGTGTAGCTGGTTTTTGGGCTAAGGTTTGGTGTTTGGGCTAAGGTTTTGTGTAGCTGGTGTTTGGGCTAAGGTTTGGTGTTTGGGCTAAGGTTTTGTGTAGCTGGTGTTTGGGCTAAGGTTTGGTGTAGCTGGTGTTTGGGCTAAGGTTTTGTGTAGCTGGTGTTTGGGCTAAGGTTTGGTGTTTGGGCTAAAGTTTTGTGTAGCTGGTGTTTGGGCTAAGGTTTGGTGTTTGGGCTAAGGTTTTGTGTAGCTGGTGTTTGGGCTAAGGTTTGGTGTTTGGGCTAAAGTTTTGTGTAGCTGGTGTTTGGGCTAAGGTTTTGTGTAGCTGGTGTTTGGGCTAAGGTTTTGTGTAGCTGGTGTTTGGGCTAAGGTTTGGTGTTTGGGCTAAGGTTTTGTGTAGCTGGTGTTTGGGCTAAGGTTTTCCGTAGCTGGTGTTTGGGCTAAGGTTTTGTGTAGCTGGTGATTGGGCTAAGGTTTAGTGTAGCTGGTGTTTGGGCTAAGGTTTTGTGTAGTTGGTGTTTGGGCTAAGGTTTTGTGTAGCTGGTGTTTGGGCTAAGGTTTTGTGTAGTTGGTGTTTGGGCTAAGGTTTTGTGTAGCTGGTGTTTGGGCTAAGGTTTGGTGTTTGGGCTAAAGTTTTGTGTAGCTGGTGTTTGGGCTAAGGTTTTGTGTAGCTGGTGTTTGGGCTAAGGTTTTGTGTAGCTGGTGTTTGGGCTAAGGTTTGGTGTAGCTGGTGTTTGGGCTAAGGTTTTGTGTAGCTGGTGTTTGGGCTAAGGTTTTGTGAAGCTGGTGTTTGGGCTAAGGTTTTGTGTAGCTGGTGTTTGGGCTAAGGTTTTGTGTAGTTGGTGTTTGGGCTAAGGTTTTGTGTAGCTGGTGTTTGGGCTAAGGTTTGGTGTTTGGGCTAAAGTTTTGTGTAGCTGGTGTTTGGTCTAAGGTTTTGTGTAGCTGGTGTTTGGGCTAAGGTTTTGTGTAGCTGGTGTTTGGGCTAAGGTTTGGTGTAGCTGGTGTTTGGGCTAAGGTTTTGTGTAGCTGGTGTTTGGGCTAAGGTTTTGTGTAGCTGGTGTTTGGGCTAAGGTTTTGTGTAGCTGGTGTTTGGGCTAAGGTTTGGTGTTTGGGCTAAAGTTTTGTGTAGCTGGTGTTTGGGCTAATGTTTTGTGTAGCTGGTGTTTGGGCTAATGTTTTGTGTAGCTGGTGGTTGGGCTAAGGTTTTGTGTAGCTGGTAGCTGGGCTAAGGTTTTGTGTATCTGTTGATTGGGCTAAAGTTTTGTGTAGCTGGTGTTTGGGCTAAGGTTTTGTGTAGTTGGTGTTTGAGCTAAGGTTTTGTGTAGCTTGTGTTTGGGCTAAGGTTTTGTGTAGCTGGTGTTTGGGCTAAGGTTTTGTGTAGCTGGTGTTTGGGCTAAGGTTTGGTGTTTGGGCTAAAGTTTTGTGTAGCTGGTTTTTGGGCTAAGGTTTGGTGTTTGGGCTAAGGTTTTGTGTAGCTGGTGTTTGGGCTAAGGTTTGGTGTTTGGGCTAAGGTTTTGTGTAGCTGGTGTTTGGGCTAAGGTTTGGTGTAGCTGGTGTTTGGGCTAAGGTTTTGTGTAGCTGGTGTTTGGGCTAAGGTTTGGTGTTTGGGCTAAAGTTTTGTGTAGCTGGTGTTTGGGCTAAGGTTTGGTGTTTGGGCTAAGGTTTTGTGTAGCTGGTGTTTGGGCTAAGGTTTGGTGTTTGGGCTAAAGTTTTGTGTAGCTGGTGTTTGGGCTAAGGTTTTGTGTAGCTGGTGTTTGGGCTAAGGTTTTGTGTAGCTGGTGTTTGGGCTAAGGTTTGGTGTTTGGGCTAAGGTTTTGTGTAGCTGGTGTTTGGGCTAAGGTTTGGTGTTTGTGCTAAGGTTTTGTGTAGCTGGTAATTGGGCTAAGGTTTTGTGTAGCTGGTGTTTGGGCTAAGGTTTTGTGTAGCTGGTGATTGGGCTAAGGTTTTGTGTAGCTGGTGTTTGGGCTAAGGTTTTGTGTAGTTGGTGTTTGGGCTAAGGTTTTGTGTAGCTGGTGTTTGGGCTAAGGTTTTGTGTAGTTGGTGTTTGGGCTAAGGTTTTGTGTAGCTGATGTTTGGGCTAAGGTTTGGTGTTTGGGCTAAAGTTTTGTGTAGCTGGTGTTTGGGCTAAGGTTTTGTGTAGCTGGTGTTTGGGCTAAGGTTTTGTGTAGCTGGTGTTTGGGCTAAGGTTTGGTGTAGCTGGTGTTTGGGCTAAGGTTTTGTGTAGCTGGTGTTTGGGCTAAGGTTTTGTGTAGTTGGTGTTTGGGCTAAGGTTTTGTGTAGCTGGTGTTTGGGCTAAGGTTTTGTGTAGCTGGTGTTTGGGCTAAGGTTTTGTGTAGCTGGTGTTTGGGCTAAGGTTTTGTGTAGTTGGTGTTTGGGCTAAGGTTTTGTGTAGCTGGTGTTTGGGCTAAGGTTTGGTGTTTGGGCTAAAGTTTTGTGTAGCTGGTGTTTGGTCTAAGGTTTTGTGTAGCTGGTGTTTGGGCTAAGGTTTTGTGTAGCTGGTGTTTGGGCTAAAGTTTGGTGTAGCTGGTGTTTGGGCTAAGGTTTTGTGTAGCTGGTGTTTGGGCTAAGGTTTGGTGTAGCTGGTGTTTGGGCTAAGGTTTTGTGTAGCTGGTGTTTGGGCTAAGGTTTTGTGTAGCTGGTGTTTGGGCTAAGGTTTTGTGTAGCTGGTGTTTGGGCTAAGGTTTGGTGTTTGGGCTAAAGTTTTGTGTAGCTGGTGTTTGGGCTAATGTTTTGTGTAGCTGGTGTTTGGGCTAATGTTTTGTGTAGCTGGTGGCTGGGCTAAGGTTTTGTGTAGCTGGTAGCTGGGCTAAGGTTTTGTGTATCTGTTGATTGGGCTAAAGTTTTGTGTAGCTGGTGTTTGGGCTAAGGTTTTGTGTAGTTGGTGTTTGAGCTAAGGTTTTGTGTAGCTTGTGTTTGGGCTAAGGTTTTGTGTAGCTGGTGTTTGGGCTAAGGTTTTGTGTAGCTGGTGTTTGGGCTAAGGTTTGGTGTTTGGGCTAAAGTTTTGTGTAGCTGGTTTTTGGGCTAAGGTTTGGTGTTTGGGCTAAGGTTTTGTGTAGCTGGTGTTTGGGCTAAGGTTTGGTGTTTGGGCTAAGGTTTTGTGTAGCTGGTGTTTGGGCTAAGGTTTGGTGTAGCTGGTGTTTGGGCTAAGGTTTTGTGTAGCTGGTGTTTGGGCTAAGGTTTGGTGTTTGGGCTAAAGTTTTGTGTAGCTGGTGTTTAGGCTAAGGTTTGGTGTTTGGGCTAAGGTTTTGTGTAGCTGGTGTTTGGGCTAAGGTTTGGTGTTTGGGCTAAAGTTTTGTGTAGCTGGTGTTTGGGCTAAGGTTTTGTGTAGCTGGTGTTTGGGCTAAGGTTTTGTGTAGCTGGTGTTTGGGCTAAGGTTTGGTGTTTGGGCTAAGGTTTTGTGTAGCTGGTGTTTGGGCTAAGGTTTGGTGTTTGTGCTAAGGTTTTGTGTAGCTGGTAATTGGGCTAAGGTTTTGTGTAGCTGGTGTTTGGGCTAAGGTTTTGTGTAGCTGGTGATTGGGCTAAGGTTTTGTGTAGCTGGTGTTTGGGCTAAGGTTTTGTGTAGTTGGTGTTTGGGCTAAGGTTTTGTGTAGCTGGTGTTTGGGCTAAGGTTTTGTGTAGTTGGTGTTTGGGCTAAGGTTTTGTGTAGCTGGTGTTTGGGCTAAGGTTTGGTGTTTGGGCTAAAGTTTTGTGTAGCTGGTGTTTGGGCTAAGGTTTTGTGTAGCTGGTGTTTGGGCTAAGGTTTTGTGTAGCTGGTGTTTGGGCTAAGGTTTGGTGTAGCTGGTGTTTGGGCTAAGGTTTTGTGTAGCTGGTGTTTGGGCTAAGGTTTTGTGTAGTTGGTGTTTGGGCTAAGGTTTTGTGTAGCTGGTGTTTGGGCTAAGGTTTTGTGTAGCTGGTGTTTGGGCTAAGGTTTTGTGTAGCTGGTGTTTGGGCTAAGGTTTTGTGTAGTTGGTGTTTGGGCTAAGGTTTTGTGTAGCTGGTGTTTGGGCTAAGGTTTGGTGTTTGGGCTAAAGTTTTGTGTAGCTGGTGTTTGGTCTAAGGTTTTGTGTAGCTGGTGTTTGGGCTAAGGTTTTGTGTAGCTGGTGTTTGGGCTAAAGTTTGGTGTAGCTGGTGTTTGGGCTAAGGTTTTGTGTAGCTGGTGTTTGGGCTAAGGTTTTGTGTAGCTGGTGTTTGGGCTAGGGTTTTGTGTAGCTGGTGTTTGGGCTAAGGTTTGGTGTTTGGGCTAAAGTTTTGTGTAGCTGGTGTTTGGGCTAATGTTTTGTGTAGCTGGTGTTTGGGCTAATGTTTTGTGTAGCTGGTGTTTGGGCTAATGTTTTGTGTAGCTGGTGTTTGGGCTAAGGTTTGGTGTAGCTGGTGTTTGGGCTAAGGTTTGGTGTAGCTGGTGTTTGGGCTAAGGTTTTGTGTAGCTGGTGTTTGGGCTAAGGTTTGGTGTTTGGGCTAAAGTTTTGTGTAGCTGGTGTTTGGGCTAATGTTTTGTGTAGCTGGTGTTTGGGCTAATGTTTTGTGTAGCTGGTGTTTGGGCTAAGGTTTTGTGTAGTGCAGCTGCCGTGTGTAGGGTACAGGTAGTGGCATTAGGTGAGCTGGTTGGTGATGTCAGTGTGGATAATGTGTCAGTGTGGTGGATGTGTGAGTTCGGTGGATTTGTCAGCATGGTGGATGTGTCAGTATGGTGGATGTGTCTGTATGGTGGATGCGTCAGTGTGGTGGATGTGTCAGTGTGGTGGATGTGTAAGTATGGTGGATGTCTCAGTGTTGTGGATGTGTCAGTATAGTGGATGTTTCAGTATGGTGGATGTGTGAGTATGGTGGATGTGTAAGTGTGGTGGATGTGTCAGTATAGTGGATGTGTCAGTGTGGTGGATGTGTAAGTATGGTGGATGTCTCAGTGTTGTGGATGTGTCAGTATAGTGGATGTTTCAGTATGGTGGATGTGTGAGTATGGTGGATGTGTAAGTGTGGTGGATGTGTCAGTGTGGTGGATGTGTCAGTGTGGTGGATGTGTCAGTGTTGTGGATGCGTCAGTGTGGTGGATGTGTCAGTATGGTGGATGTGTAAGTGTGGTGGATGTGTCAGTGTTGTGGATGCGTCAGTGTGGTGGATGTGTCAGTGTTGTGGGTGTGTAAGTGTGGTGGATGTGTAGGTGTGGTTATGTGTGCGTGTGGTGGATGTGTCCGTGTGGTGGATGTGTCAGTATGGTGGATGTGTCAGTATGGTGGATGCGTCAGTATGGTGGATGTATCAGTATGGTGGATGTGTCAGTATGGCGGGTGTCTCAGAAAAGTGGATAAATCAGTATAGCAGATGTTTCAGTATGCCGGATGTGTAACAGTAGATGATGTGTTACTGCTCATGATTTTTAAGCATGACAATAGTGTCGACACGGTAACCATACATATGATATGCCATGATTTTCTTCATTAAATCTAGACACATATACGTTTCTTTTAGCTAGAACAAAACTGATATAGTGTGGGTGGATGTAAAGACAGTGAAAATGAAAATAAAAAACTCAAGAAAAAAAATATTTTTAAATAGGCATATTGATTTCATTTTTTTCTCTCTCTATTTTTAGATTTCATATTTTTACTCCACACAGAACGACGTAACTAGACTCAGCAGGAAAAGTTAAATTATGCATGGATTAAATGATGATATCTAAGACGAAAAGACCGGATATTTTTTGTTTTAAACAAATAAAAAAGGAAATTTATATTTAGTTCATCGGGGCAGTGAAACCTGGCATAGATTTGTTGCTTGCTTACGTCAAACTACTCGACTTTTTAAACAAGTTTTCAAAAACATTATGTGGTACTGCGGTAGAGCTCTTGACTGCTAATCGTAAAGTCAGAAGTCAGTCGAACAATTAGAACATTCATGACTCCACCCAATTCTGATTGGAACCCAATTAACGATTTATAAAGTAAAGGCGGATTAGTATAATGTTGATGTAATGTCCGTTCAAATGACGTGGTCAAGAATCAGGTCAACTCTACTTTCTCTACCCTAAGGGTCGTCAGATCTTAATGGGTAACGTGATTTCTTTAATTGTGTTGATCTTGCCAGTGTGTAGCTGTTGTTTTGAGTCTGTTTATTTTCTGGGTTATGTGTGACGTTTTGTTGTTTATGCGCGTGATTTCCGTTTTGGGTAGAAAAATTCCATTTTGAGTAGAATTGCTGATAGAAAATTCCATTTTGGGTAGAATAACTGATAGAAAATCCAATTTTGGATAGAATTAGGTTTGTTTAGGTTTGCCTGTAGTCCCTCCTGGGACATAGGCCGCTGACAAGAGCTTTGCAGGCGTCTCTGTCCAGGGCTAGTCTCTCCAACTGTCCTCAGGTGAATCCAATCTTCTTAGTGTCTTCTTCCAGGTCACGTCTCCAGGTCTTTCTTGGTCTGCCTCTCCTCCTGCCCTGTGGATTCCAGGTGAGGGCCTGTCTTGTTATGCTTTTGGGTAGAATTACTGATAGAAAATTCCATTTTGGGTAGAATTACTGATAGGCTATTCGGTTTAGGCTAGACTTACTGTTTAAAAATTCCGTTTTTGGATATAATTAATGCTAAAAAAATGGTGTGTTCCAAGATTTGGAGATAATTTTTTTTTTACAACACCACTGTCCTGGAAGCTTTGTTAATCTGGTTAGAAAAGAAAAATCCTATGCAGAAGGTCATAGGTGAATACCTGGATAAAATATTAGCGGGTAGTAACATCTGGGAATCAAAATTAAAAGATCAGGAAAATATGTGTCGTTTGTCGCATCTTGTCGCATGGATTCATAAATATATTGTTTTCACTTCGATCTATTGCGCAGAAATAAATTTGTTGTTTCGACCTATTTGGGTAAAAATATATTTTACAACTTCAATCCACAAGCATATTATTTATGCAGGCAGTGCTAAAATAGCGAACCCGTTGAATAAAAACCTTTATCTTTGGAAAACCGGAAGTGGAAATGAGTAATGCTGGAAATCTAATCCGCCAGTTGTCAAGTCTTTGGGGAATGAATATTTTAGTGATAAATGGGAATATCACGTGACTTGTCGTGATGTCGATTGACAGATCTTGTTATAACAATTAAACAATTTAAAAAAAGCTCAATTTCTATGATGTTTTATTTAGCTAGGTTAATTCTAATTTGTTTACGTAAGCAGTTCTCAACACCATTACTTTATGGTGCTTGTAGTTATATACCTTTGCTTGCCACACTTACTAAATGTGTGCTAGAATTGATTGATATATGAGTAGTTATCAACAAAATGTCTTCATGGTGCTAGTACTTACAATGCTTCTAACTACTCAATTACTAAAGTTGTGCTAGTGTTGATTATTCATTAAATATTGAAACAATATGTGGATATAAAATTGTCGTAGGCAAGATATAAAAAACGGGGTCGGCGTAATGAAAAGTCCCGACTTCGAACCCAATGGCAGATAAGGCTCGACAGCTGGGGACAGCGACCCATCTAAGAGAGAAAATTCCAAAATAAAACAACTGCTGCCTTGTAGTTTGTTCTTGGATGGACATAGGATATGGAAGCAAATCCAAAAAGTAAATCAGACTGAAATCGGAATCAATGACCTATATGGCGCACAGCAAGTTGACGAGTAATACTAAATGTTTTGAAGGAAATCCCTCCCAACCACAAAATTAAGAACAAAGAGGGCAATGAAGGTCGGGAAAAATACTTGTTTTGCGATGAACAGAATTTAATGTGAACATTCTAACAATATTATAGCCAAAAATTATATATATATATATATATATGTATGTATGTATATATATATATATATATATATATATATATATATATATATATATATATATATATATATATATATATATGTATAATATATATATATATATACAGATACACCACTGTGCTAAAAGTAATAACCATCTTATTGTATGAGTGAAGGCTGGTGGTCAAACGTATAAGCAAAAAAAGAAAAAAACCAACATCAAGGTCCGATTAATGTTACGGTTTTATTTTGCGACAAGGGATAACCTCACGCTTTATGTGTGAGATATGTGGTGTTAGCGCCATTAGAGGTCTAAACATCATAAGCAAAGCTAGCATTATTGGTGATGTGATCGACATAATAATAAGCGACGTCGTAGGTGTTATATAATCCACGTGTGGTCATCAGACATCACCATCATCCCAAGGGACCGATGACTCACTGGGTGTTGATATTCCAATTCTCGAGCTTGCGGGAATTCCCGCTGATTTAATTATAACATGTTGGCGACCATGTTCACCCCATCTCGGTTACATTTACAAACACAAAGTCTAGGAGACTACCATTATAAAGGAAATGTTAAGAAATTTTTATTCTTCGGTGATAGAAACATGTGAAACATGTTAAGGGGAGATAAATTTGAAGTAAATAAAAAAAAAACACTTTTTGCCGCCCCTTGGATTCAAATTACACATATTAGAAGAATGAGAGGTAGTACAACTGCTAGAAAAAATATATCCGGTTACTAAAACACAACATCCACCAAGCAAACCGAGCGGACGCTAATAAGTGTAATTACACACTCAAACCAATCGCCCATTGACCCAACTAACAAATATAAGATTGAATAAACCTCGTCCTATTGTATTGGCTTCCAGTCCACCCATACCCACGCCCTAACTGTTCAGCTGCCTAGCATTGACTCTTGACTGCCCCCACCCTACACTCTTCATTATCTTCCGCCCTCCCCGCCCATCCTGGGGCCCTATCTCTTCCGCCCTCCACGTCCAGTCTAGGGCCCTATCTCTTCCGCCCTCCCCGCCCATCCTGGGGCGCTATCTCTTCCGCCCTCACCGCCCAGCGTGGGGCCCTATCTCTTCCACCCTCCCCGTCCATCCTGGGGTCTCAAAAGCCTGCTATGGTCGACTTCGGATCTTGACCATGACATAAACATTACGATGTTACAAGTTGTTAAATCTACGTTTTATTTGGGATTTAATGTATCAGTTATTTCCCTTTTACACATATTTTACAAATCAAGGGAAGCTACTTATTAAATATTTCTCAGTAGAAGTTACAAATACAGATAAATTCAATGTTAATAAAATATAAATTCAGATTTATTTATTAAATTTGTATAAACAGTTTATAATTTTTATTAATAAAAGTTTGTTAGATATTTATATATACTTCATAGATTTAATATTTACCTACATATTTCTAACCAAAATAAGAAAATATTACTTTTGCAAAATACTTTTTTATAGATCTAAACCTTACTTTCAATTATTGATAGTGAGACTGATCTTCGATGTTTACGATTGTCACAATGAAAAAAATACCCACAATATTAGCGAAGAGCATTTATAGGTTAAATTTACTTGTCTATTTATTACTATTAATTATTAATAAGTATTTAGATCTAGATCTATATTACCTAAACATTAAAGAACCTGAATCTAGATTTATATCTACACTAATTCTAAACCCAGTCTAATTTTTATGATCAAGAGAGTAAAAATATGAGATTAACAGTTACAGTTTTAAGTTATTTCAAAAAATATGTACAACGAGAAATAGCCCAGGCGTCTGGGGTTTCAATCTACAAACCAATCCAAGGATGGAGACATGTAAGAAAAAGGCAGTGGATTTTTGATGAGAATCGTCCATGGACAGATGCAGCAAAAGAGGCTAACAAGCCAGGGAAACGTCTGACTGAACTGATTGAACCAATTCCAAAATCAGAGTGGAAAATTTTCTTATGTGACCGTGTGCAAATTCTTAAAGGCATTGATGAAGGCAAGCAGGGGGTTGTATGCAGCATCATCACAGAAAGGAACTGGTGCTATGTGGAAGGGCTGAACTGTGTATATAAATGGGTAGAAAGAAATGAAAATAATCCTGGAATGATTTCTAAAAAAGAAAAGCCACTGCTGGTAACCTCAGAAGTTTCACTGTTGAACCCTAGTGATTTGCAACCTACACAGGTAGAGTGGAGGTATGATGAGGATGGAAACCGTGTTCGAGTCTCTGTGAGGAGTGGGAGAATAATTCCAATTCCAAAAAAAGCTTTAGACCAAACGGAAGATATGGTTGATAGAAATGATTACATAGAACAAAATTGGGACACAAAAGAAAAAGAACTCATTAAAGTTACATTCACTCCAGTGCCACTGTCATTTGAAGAAGACATTATGAAATCTATGGGCACTGTGGAAACAAGAAAAAGAATACCTAAATTTTACTATTAATTCTCTTGTAACAATTTCAGAATAAAGTTAAACTGAAATTTGAAAAAAAAAAAATTTAAAAAAAAAATTTAAAAAAAAAAAAAATAAAAAAATAAAAGTCACTATTAAAGCGTGGCTAAAGGAGAAATACAAATTGAATTTTTTTTTAAAGATTGACTTTTAGTGTCTCGAACCCGTGCCACACGCATGGCGACATCTGCACTATCATGTCAGCTATTTCGCTAAGTAAGTAAAGAGGAGGTGGGACATAGTATACGTCCATGACAAACATTTTACAAACATACATACAGAATTGAACTTTCACCAATATCATCCTCCCAGACGACATTTGCAAAAATTGTCAGCGGCAGCAAAGGAGTTGCGCCCTTGGTTATTCCCTCTTGGGCGAGAGCCAGGGAGAGGCGCCACCCGGACTACGGTTTGGGTGTCTTAATGAAATCACGGGGCCCTCCCTTTTCAGATATCAAAACAACCATTGCCATCGACCAGTCGAATGAAATAGCTCCTGAGCTCTTCGACTCGCCTACTGTAATGCAGGTTACCGTCAAGTCAAGCAGTCACCAGAACACCCCAGGTCACCCCTTACGTAACATCATCAGCCCACACCAGATTATGCTGCTCAACTATGGACGAGGAGATACCTGGTACTTCTCGTCCAATCAGTTTGATGCAGCGGATCTGGACGGCACCACTAAAACCCACGGACCCTACTCTCTGGAATTTGAAAGATATTACAAAGATAAAATCTGCGGCACCCTTAGATGGGTCCCGGCCGCACTCAGTAGCGACACGCTAATAAAGGCACTGCAAACCATCAGCAAATCAAAACCTACAATCACCGCAATTCCACACACAAACAACCGCAAATTCACCATCCAGAACGACAACCCACAACACATCCCACACTACATCAAAATCAGAGGCGTAGCGAGGGGGGGGGGGGACGGGCGGGGGGGGGGGGGACATATGTCCCCTGGCGCCGACCTTAGGGGGGGGGGGCACCAAATTGAAAGTTTGAGGGGGGAGGGTGCAAATCGAAAATTTGTCCCCGGGCGCCGGGTAGGGTCGCTACGCCTCTGATCAAAATTACATACGAAGACACAACACTAAACATCCTAATTGCACTGCCAGGAAGACGCCAAGCCTGTCAGATATGCGGCTCAGATAGACATTGCACTTATCACTGCCAAGAAACAACACCAGAGACAACGCCCAAAGATCACCCGTCGATGACACAGGAACCAGCACCACATACACCGCAGCCCCAAAAGCCGATGAACGACCAGACAATCTCAAACACGACTACAACGAAAGTACTAATCAGGAAACCAATAACAAGTCACTCAAAGCCGTCAGTCAAACCAACAACCTCTACTACAATTGAAGCGAAGTCACCAGTTGGAAATTCAACCGCAACAACAAACGTTAACATGGCAACAACAAGCCTTAGCTCAGAGACAGAAATGGAAGTTAACTCACCAAAAAAAAAAAGAGGAAAACGGAACTCAGCCCTACAGAGGTAGGGAAAATAACAAAGGCTCAAAAAGCCCAACAGAAAAACATTCTTCGACAACAGCAAATGCAAATTCTGCGAAAGTACAACACACCAATGGATGCGGAAAGCCATGAAAACAAGACACACACAACTCAAACAGTGCAATATCTGTAACGATAAAACAATATACAACGACATAGGCATGCACTACAAACAAAATCACCCTGAAGCAACTTCCTACGTATGCGGCTCTTGCAAATTAATCCTCCCAACAGAAGAAAGAATACAGATGCACGTAAAACACCACCATCCGAAGACCGGGCAACATACAGCTACGACGGAGGATAACAACGCTAATTGATGCTACGAGGGAACACTAATCAACTGTTAACTCTTAGAAGCTTTATATAAGTTATACTACTGAAAACTTAGAAATGACATGCACGGTTTTAATTTGTATAATAATGTAATGTATGTTTCATGTAAACCTGCTCTTAAGGAACACTAATCAACTGTTAACTCTTAGACGTTTTGTGTAAGGTACATTAGGGAAAACTTAGAAATGACTTGCACGGTCTTAATCTGTATAATAATGTAATATATGTTCATGTAAACCTGCTCTTGCTGTCAACCCTTGCTCGAATGGGGAAGCAGCAAGAGAGGAACACTATTTAAAAAAAAAAGTTAATAGAGAGAAGGGGGAAAAAAAGAAGAAATACTATGCAGGGGTCGGCAACCTGTTGCTCTTTTGATGCCAAGATCCGACTCTTCATCTCCTTGCACATATATTAACAGATATGTTATTTAATTTTCATAATTCATATAAAAATTTATACTGTAAAGAAACACAACTTAAAACAGAATACAAATTCATCAGAGAACAGTGAGAACAGGTGGAGTAGAGTGTACACGGACAGCTGACAGCCGCTTGGACACCAAGCCCAGCCCCAAAGCCGTGCTGTGAACAGCCCGTGGCAACAGATCCTTACTTGCCACTGCCCACGTGCCGACATTTTCGAATATCGTAAAATTTGGAATGTTATTTTATTCAGAAGGCATTTTCATATCCGTCAATTATCCTTAATTTGACGTGAGTGACTTTGTTTTTTTAGTTATTCGCTTCCTACCGTTGAGCCGGGTACTAGACGGTGGGGTACGAGTCAACCCTGCGGGGTGGCAGATAAGCGTGGTGAGAACCAAAGGACAGAAATGACCTATCCGGTAATCAAACCAATATCTAAGCCAGTTAGTCGGAGTTTGCCGTGTCGAGGCCTGCCTGGCTAATGGCAGACACATCCTGAACAAGTCATGCCGATAAAGAAAGAAAAAAAAAGTTATATTATTTGATTACCAGGTTTATTATTCTGGCGAAACATGTGTATGTTTTTAAATGAATAATTATAATTTCATACCTAAAGCTATTTATTTTAAATGACAAATAAAATTTATTTACCTAATCGTAATCAAATACCAATGATGCCACAAAGGAAACACATTCCGAAACACAGAATGTCACCATTAAAACCGTTGCTGTTATTTTGGTGAGAATTTGAGCAGTCCCCGCCTATCCTGGGGTCTCAAGCGTGCTATTCTCGACTTCGGACATATATAATGTAATGTTACAATGTATTAAATCTTCACGTTTTACTTGAGATCTAATGTGCCAGTTATTTCCCTTTTATACATATGTAATTGAATAAAGGGACGCTACTTTAATATTTCTCAGTAGTAGTTACAAATATAGTTAAATTCAATGTTAATAAAACATAAATTAAGATTTGTTTTTAAATTTGTGTAAAAGTTTAAAATGTTAAATAACAAAAGTTGTTATATTTACTTTATAGATTTAATATATACCTACAGCTTTCTAACCAAAATGAGAAAATACTACTTATATAAAATACCTAAATTTTATAGATATGAACTTTAACTGGAAATTATTCATGTGTACGCTGAACGTTCGTGTTTCTACTTTTTACCATTGCCACTATCAAACCATGGCCAAAGGAATAAATCCAGTAATTTTTTTCAAAAAATACACGGTCATCAAGTGAAAAGAATTATTTTAAGCAATTCTAAGACATAGACTGGGTACTCTCAACTGAAAAAATGTACGGGAAAGAAATAGAGTATTAAATTTAAATTTAGACAGTCTCAAGCCAAACATCACTCGATCAGCCATCAGGTAAATTAACATTAGAACAGTCTTCTGTGTCCCAGGTTTTCAAAAGTGCACAACCTGAATGGTAGAAAGAGATACACAACTCACCCCCCCCCCCCCCCCCACACACACACACACTTCCCCCTCACTCAACCGGACTGGCGAATATTTCAAGGTAGCGTGCCCTCATTGCTAAGTGTTATGATGTATGTTTGACTAGACAAATTGGTGCGCATGAATGCTGGTGCGAAACAATCATATTGAACGAGTGAAATTGTGACGCGGTACGCAAGAAAGTGGCGTTTTAGTGTGAGTTCGTTGTTGCCTGGGAAGAAGCTTCAGTTAGTCTTGTTCGTGTTATGCTAGGGTTAGGTTTCCAGTCTTAGTATCGTTTGTTCGAGTGGTCGGATGTCTATTTCTTATAGTGCAATAAATAGAAGTAGTAAACAATGTCATTCTGTCAAATCATTTGTGAGCGTTGATGTCGTCGTGTCTCAAGATGCACTATTGCATGGCTAGACATAATGAAATGGTAGTGGTATTGAAATATAATATTGGATCAAGTAGTTCTACCCTCTCACTGCATAACTGTGGTACACATATAGAACTCAGTTATAACACCAAGGGTCAATTTTATGTCATGGAAAGTTTTGGAATGATAGATCAGTATGTGTATTACAGAGACACTTCTCCCACGGTCGTTTCTATTTCTGTTCATGGGTGGCTACAATGTGAACTTTTGAACTAAGGACGGAGCACAGTAAACTAAGCAGTCAAGAGAAACCTAGTTTGCACACCTTATTTTAGTCTAGCTCTTATGCCATTTTATTTTCTCCCTTTGATTATTATATATGCAATTGATGTTCATGTCTTTGATGCTGTGTAAAATCTATCAAATAAATTATTATTACCGATTTAAAGGTTTAAAAAAATTGAATTAATTAAAAAAAAAGAAAAAAAAAAGAAAAAAAAAAACCGTGGCTTAAGAAGAAATACTATAATAATAATACTTTTGCCGAACTTGGGCGGCGTGGTCGGGCGAGAGAGCACCCAACAGCAGCCTGAAGTCTACTCCACCTGCCCCGTGGTCTACAATGTCCACAAGGCAACTTTACCTGATGCCAATATAAGCTTAGCCGTAGCTCGCAGAACGCTTCAAGACCAGGCAGCCTTGGTAGACACCACAAAGGAAACATATTCCTAAACACCAAATGTCACCATTAAAACCGTTGCTGTTATTTTGGTGAGAATTTGAGCAGTCCCCGGCCATCCTGGGGTCTCAAAAGTGTGCTATTGTCGACTTCGGACATATATAATGTAATGTTACAATGTATTAAATCGTCCCGTTTTACTTGAGATCTAATGTGCCAGTTATTTCCCTTTTATACATATGTAATTGAATAAAGGGACGCTACTTTAATATTTCTCAGTAGTAGTTACAAATATTGTTTACTTCAATGTTAATAAAACATAAATTAAGATTTATTTTTAAATTTGTGTTAAAGTTTAAAATGTTAAATAACAAAAGTTGTTATATTTACTTTATAGATTAAGTATTTACCTACAGCTTTCTAACCAAAATGAGAAAATACTACTTATATAAAATACCTACATTTTATAGATAAGAACTTTTAACTAATAGAATTGTTTTGTTAGTTCGATTGACGTGTTTATATTGTTTATTTAAGTTGTTTCCCTACATAGAAAATGCTTCACTGTCCCATTGACCCTCTCTGAAAAATTTCCTTTCCTCTCCCCACCCAGACTTCTGACACTTTCATTTGACCTTCACCCCTTTTACTGTCATCCTTTGCAATTTTTTTTAATAATCAAATACATGACATCATGTAAATATTCATTATGTACATTTGCAAAACCTTTCGTTTTCATTTAGTGTTCAAAATTATGTTAAAAAATTTGATGTTGATGTACTTGTTTTAATAGCAAATAAAAGTATTAAAAAAAAAATAAATAAAAAAAAATAAACCGTGGCTATATAAGAAATACTATAATACAGGGGTCGGCAACCTGCGGCTCCTTTGCCTTCAAGATACGGCTCTCCATCTCCTTGCACAAATATTAATAGTTGTATTATTTCATTTTCTAAACTCATATCAAATATCATGCTGTAAAGAAAAACAACATTTAACAGAATTAAAACACTTATCAGAGATCAGTTATAATATGTGCAGTAGAAAGTATACGGACAGCTGACAGCTGCTTGGGTGCAGAGGCCAGCCCCACAGCCCCGTGGCAACAATTCCATGCTTGCCACTGCCCAAGTTCCGACTTTTCGAATGTTTTTAAATGGGAATGTTATTTTATTCAGAATGCATTTTCATATGTGTCAGTAATCATTAATTTGACCCGAGTGACGTAGTTTTTTTTTTTAGTTATTAGCTTCTTATTGTTGATCGTACGATGGGGTACGAGTTTACCCTGTGTTCAGTGGGGTGGAAGATAAACCTGGTGAGAACCAAAGGACAGAAGCGACCCATACACTGTTATCAAACCGATATTCAAGCCAGTTGGTTTATTATACTAAGTTTATTATTCTGGCGAAACATGTGCATGTTTTTATATGAATAAATATTATTTCATATTAAAACAATTTATTTTAAATAGCAAATCACATTTATTTACTTAGTCCTAATGAAATAAAAATATATGGAAATAAAAATGTTAGTGGCTCTTTAAAAACTGGGAAATTTTGAAAATTATAACTTTTGGCTCTTCCTTGACAAAAGGTTGCCGACCCCTGGTATATTACATTTGCCAAGCTTGGGCGACGTGGTCGGGGGAGATAGCACTCAACGGCAGCCCAAAGTCTACTTCCCCTGCCCAGGGTGCGCCAAGTCCACAAGGCAACTTCATCTGATAAGCTTAGCCGTAGCTCGTAGAGCGCCCAAGACCAGGCAGCCTTGGTAGAAACCACAAAGGAAACACATTCCGAAACACCAAATGTCACCATTAAAACCGTTGCTGCTATTTTGGTGAGAATCTGAGCAGTCCCGGCCATCCTGGGGTCGCAAAAGCGTGCTATTCTCGACTTTGGATATATATATATATATATATATATATATATATATATATATATATATATATATATATATATATATTGCCATGTAACAAGTTGTTAAATCCTCACATATTACTTGAGATCTAATGTGCCAGTTGTTTCCCTTTTATACATATTTTATTAAATAAAGGGACTATTTGAATTTTTCTCAGTAGTAGTTACAAATACAGATAAATTCAATTTTAATAAAACATAAATTCAGATTTATTGTTAAGTTTGTGTAAAGGTTTAAAATGTTTAATAGCAAAAGTTGTTATAGATTAAATATTTACCTACAGCTTTCTAACCAAATTGAGAAAATACTACTTATCTAAAATACCTAAATTTTATAGATGTGAACTTTAACTTTCCGTAATTACTCCGTTAGCAATACTCTCGTGTTTAAACTGTTTACCATTGCCACTATTGAACCGTGGCTAAAGAAGAAATACTATAATACATTTGCCAAGCCTGGGTGGCGTGGTCCGGAGAGATAAGACTCAACAGCAGCCCGAAGCCCACTCCACCTGCCCAGGGCGCGGTAAGTCCACAGGTAACTTTACTTGATGCCAACTGCTTTAGTAGATACCACAAAGGAAACACATTCCGAAACACCAAATATCACTATTAAAACCGTTGCTGCTATTTTGGTGAGAACTTGAGCAGTCCCCGCCCTGGGGTCTCTAAAGCGCGCTATTCTCGACTTCGGACATATATATTGCAATGTTACAAGTTGCTAAATCTTCACGTTTTACTTGAGATCTAATGTGCCAGTTATTTCCCATTTATACATATTTTATTTAATCAAGTGAAGCTACTTGAATTTTTCTCAGTAGTAGCTCCAAATGCAGATAAATTCAATGTTAATAAAATATAAATTGAGATTTATTTTTAAATTTCTGTAAAAGTTAAAAATGTGTAATAACAAGAGTAGTCAAATCTTATATATACTCTTTATGGATTAAATATTTACCTACGGATTTCTAACCAAAATAAAAAAGTATTACTTTTATAAAATACCTAAAAAAAAAAAAAAAAAAAAAATTTCGTTTTACACACCAGTCCCCATCCCGTAGTTATTTAAAAACTGTTTTTTTTTTTCACTCTCTGTTTATCCTCCAGCTTCCTTCTAGTTCTATATCTTAAATTAGCGTTAGTTGTTTAATTACCACATACCTCCTTTAGTATAAATTTATTTATAAACAACTAGTACATGCTCACGTTTGTATATACCTCATACATCACAACACGGGTCTTCACTACCGTTTACTTAATTTAATTTAACCCCTCATATGTGTTCCCTTGCTTGATTCTTGAACATACCAAACTTTGTTCCGTCATGGTTTTGTCATTATGTGAATCACATACTTGCCATTATGTAAATAATTATAACCTCATCACCTGTATGTAAATTTTGTTACTAAATTCAAAGTGTAATTTGTTTTATTGAAAAATATTGAAAATAAAATAATTAAAATAAAATAAAATAAAATAAAATAATTAAAAAAAAAAAAAAAAAAAAAAAAAAAACAATCTAGTTCTTATGCCATTTTATTTTCTCCATTTGATTATTATATACGCAATTGATGTTCATTGTTCATGTCTTTGATGCTGTGTAAAATCTATCAAATATATTATTATTACTGATTTAAATGTTTAAAACAATTGAATTAATAAAAAAAAAAAAAAAACATGTTTGAGGACTGCATAGATATAGATGTTTGAAATGGAAGAATGTTTGCTTTGATGTGTCTCATTGTAATAACATAACTTTTCCGATTGCTTAAAATTTGTATAATTTTAATTCTCGGTAATCCCAATTTTTTTTTCAGCTCTACTTAAAAACCCAAATTCCAACCCAAAATCTGTATCAGTCCTCACAAGCCGATGATGAAAACTGTAATACTAAAGCGAACACACAACTGACGCTATAAATTACGTGTCTGTGGCTATCAGAGTTTCTTCCAGGCATCTCTTCGGGGGGGCAAAGCCCCCCCGAAAAATTTTTACCGCCCCCCCGAACGAAATGAAATTTATATAATTTATATAGAAAATATATACTTTTAACAGTGTCCGCCCCCCCGAAGAAAGTTTACCGCCCCCCCGAAGATTTCAAGTGCCCCCCCGGAGAAAAAAGTCTGGAAGAAACACTGGTGGCTATTTTGTTTAGAATTTAAGCAGTAGTTCAAGTGGAGCGAAAATGATTGACACGTCCTATGTAAATATTGTGACCAATTTTCTAAGAAAAAGATGAGCAACTTATTTTCTTTCTAAATCTTCACGTGAGATTTTTTTCGGATCTCTTTTTAAAAGAACTAACAATAATCGTTATTATTAAACATAAAAAACATTCTCTCAAAACAATGCATTGTTTATACAAAAGTGTTTTATTTTCATTAGCCTGTGGTAATCAGGGTCGAGCTATCTCCTATGATTTTATGTTTGTAATGTGTGTTGTTGTAGTGAATGAGATGTCAAAATTTCGTTTGTATAATTTTTGAGTTAGCGGTTGGGGGTGTAGTAAATAAGTGAAGAGGAGATGAATGGGGGGGGGGGGGGAAGGGTTGTTGTTAGTAGTTTGTAGTCTGTTCCATGTCCCTGCTAAATCCTCGTGCTGTGAGTTGTGTCGGTCACGTGATCATATTTTCAGTTTGTTCATTTTTCTCTACGTGTATGTAAGCAGACTCTCTTCCAGGCATCTCTTGGGGGGGGGGGGGGGGCGAAGCCCCCCCCCCCCCCGAAATTTTTTTTACCGCCCCCCCCCCCGAACGAAATGAAATTTATATAATTTATATAGAAAATATATACTTTTAACAGTGTCCGCCCCCCCCCCGAAGAAAGTCTACCGCCCCCCCCCCGAAAAATTCAAGTGCCCCCCCCCCTCCCCCCGGAGAAAAAAGTCTGGAAGAAACACT
>NW_026732606.1:242500-288361 GCF_028476545.2 Physella acuta | reverse complement strand
TTTCCTTTCTCAACAGACGTCTTTTGTTTTAATGATGGGGTAGATACAGGAACTATCAAAATAAGTTTATTCAATATTTTTTTTTACAAAGAAAGTTTTCAAGCAGTGTGTGTGTGTATTAATGTAATAAAGTGTTTTGGAAAATTGTGCATATTGTTTATAGATTTTCGTTAGGTTTTTTAATCGATATGTATAATTATCATATAGTATAGAGGGATCAATACTTACAATATTTCAAACACAATGCAATATCTAAATATTTCTAATTTTTTGTCTAAAACAGGGTTATAATGAACTCAGATTTGACATGAAGTATAAAGGTAAAGACTACTACGCTGTGTACATAGGTTTTAAGGTAGAAAATGAAACATCAAAGTATAAGATGAACTACACGTCATTCAGTGGTGGGAATGTTAAAGACCAGTTTAGTGTTCACAACGGCAAGAAGTTTACAACCATTGACTCTGATAACGATGAGTGGTCAGGTGGCAACTGTGCTGTAGACTGGAGTAGAGGTGGTTGGTGGTATTATAATTGTCACAGGGTTAATGTCAACGGTGAATGGGCCAGTCGTGTTGAATATAAAGGAATTCATTGGTCTAGCATTACAGCATGGTCTGACTCTCTAGACTTTGTTGAGATGAAACTTCGTCAAATGTAAACAACCCGAAAACAATGCTATGTTAAAATAATGAATATACAGTAATCAAATTATTTATATAATCTTCAGAAACATAAACAACATTTCATATATTAAAATAAATAGATGTAAACATTTCACTAAGGCAATATTTTCTTGATGGTGAGTATACATAAGAAGTTTAAAATTAACGAACATTAAACCAAACATTTTATTTAAAAAATGATTTTAAAAACTACAACAGAGTTTGTTTTGCTATCATGATGTAATAAAGCCACTTATACGCTCATCTGGAATTGAAATTCCTCATAGATTGACTGTGTGTGTGTTAGCCATTAAAACAGGTAAAAAACGACTATGATGGTGTCATTTATTTCTTACATATTCATAACTAGACTAGTAGTGTAGTTGTCATCTACCACTATATTAGACATTCACTCGGATCGTGTGAAGTTTAACTCTAATAACGTGTGTAATGTTTGTGCAATTTTTTCAATAATATTTTTTTCGCATAGTTTTTTCGAAAGATGTATATATGCCACCTAACATCGCATAAAGTAGATAGTAACTGTTAATTTGGGATCTGTAAAGCTTTGTATTATAAATGTGTACATTTAAGTAAATCCTATGTTTAAGTAGTTAATATTTTATCTAGTGTATCTCATATCTAGCATGTTTGTTTATTAAGAAATCTCTACTATCACATATAAATACAAATTAGTACAAAATAAAAGTTTAATTCTGAATATTTTTTATGATTGAGATTGGAATATTCTTTTATTATCGTTTTCAGGGTATATAACTATACTCTCACAAATCAAGTGGGTAATTTTAATTGTTATCTCCCGTGAACAATTTAGTGTCGTTTGTGTTCCATACCATAGGCTAGAGAAATTTCCAATTACCTAATTTTATAATTGTATTTGATAAGCATGTTTACATGGACACAATTAATGGAAAGCAATTATATGCATTTATATACATCTTTATTATATCGCCCACTTAATTTTAATATCAAGCCTTCCTTTTGTAGTTAAGGAAATTGTTTTATATATTTACTAAAAAATCCATTTATATAACTTATGATATATGTGTTTTGTTTTTTTCGTTTGTTTTTTGAACACATACTAAAATCTTCGGAATTATCTAACATATGATAACTGTCGTTATTTTGTAATGTGATAAAGACAATAAGGACCAAGGCTAATTGTAGTGCGTAAATGAGTCCACACAGCTACGCTGATACTTTATTCACGTTATGGAACATTGACTACGTTTTTCATACTTATGTCGAGATTAAAGAAACATGTAAACTCTATATAATTGTACTGTTTTTAGTTTGTGATCCTAGGATAAATCGATAACTTTATTAACTTAATGTTTTCATTTCTATCAGCATTTTGTCATACAAGATACAACTGTTGATGTGGTCTGTAAATCCTGTAAGCTTGTCAGTTCCTCTAACGTGAATGTTTTCAGTAGTAAGCTTGTCAGTTCCTCTAACGTGAATGTTTTCAGTAGTAAGCTTGTCAGTTCCTCTAACGTGAATGTTTTCAATACAGGCCAGACCTTCCGACACCAGACCACTGCTGACAAGATTTTACCTTAATGTTATTTTTGGTATTAGCTCGAGTACTAGCTTTATTTGTTTTATCGCTGGTCCAAGCTAAAAGTTGATTTTAGCATCGTGCTTCATTACTTTTCAGAGGTCCCTTTGACAATTTAGATGGCGTATAATGAGCTTAAAACGTTAATGCCCGTGTGTTAGAATTGAGAGATTAGCTTGTATTCTGAAGACATTTGTATGTGTGTGTTCCCAGAGTATTGCTGCCATCAAAGACATTTGTAGGCTGTCACTGTAGGGGGAGCGTGACTGGGTAAAATGGGATACGGAGGTTCTATACGGCGTCAAACGTACAGACAAGGGGAGGCTACTGGAGAAATGTTTGTGGCACAGCCTAAATGTAAACCACTCAAGGCGATAGATTCCTGGTCTAGATCTTTCGAGTTTACCTGTTCTAGAAGTTGAGCGCTCGAGTAGAAAATGTACCGCTGGATATCCAGTTTTTTCTAACTAATCTAAGAACAGTCACGCTTTATATATAATAAATACATAAAAACGTTTAAAATTACAAGCTTTTATAGATCCACTAAAAAGAAGAAAATAATACAATTTTTTTATTAAATATAAATAATTTTTAAAAATATAATAAATCTGCGGTTACTTTAAATATAAAATTACTTACTTTAAATATATTAATGCACTACTATTTATATCACTATAAATAAAAGCGTGTGTCGCTATAATGTTTTAGTGGGCGTATTTAGTTGCAAATCAATATAAATACCATTGGTGTATGTGGTATTTTGTGTTTAAATATATATATATATATATATATATATATATATATATATATATATATATATATATATATATATATATATATATATATATATATATATAGGTCGTATTTTTAAAAATAAATTTAGTAATTTAGTTAAAAATTGCCTCTCTAGTTAATATGTTTGGTCTATGCGTCCAGAAGGTTGCTAAAGGACTAATATGTAATTTAAAAAAAAAATTGTTGGTGGCTTCGATGTGAGAAATGTTTTACAATGTACAACATACTTTATCAGTTTAATCAGCATTTAACTTACATTCCCATGTAAAAAGTTAAGTTCCCTTTCAAACTTGACGGTCTACGGGGCAAGTGAAGTAGAGTTCACGTGTTTCCATTTCAATGTATTGCTTACTTTTACCATCTAAGAGACAATCGGCCTCCTTTCTGTTGTTGAAAGACATCGATATAATCTCCATCTTCCATTTCCAGCATAGCTGGTGTGTCCCCATCATTTATAGGATTTCCATCAAATCTAAATCATACAACTCAAGTTTGTATTCCATCTCTATTACAATAAGTGCCAATTAACTTTCGCAACGCTGTATACTTAATTTTATCCTGAACTACACTACTATCTTGAACCGTTACTTTTTGATTGATGTGTTCCATTTGTATGATGGTCCTCGATTTTCTGCCTCGGATGGTCTTCCATTCTTTTTGTTTCAAAGTTTTGTCCCTTACTAGAGGGATCCAAAATTTAAAATATGAAATTCAGTAGTTCCAATAATTATAAATATTACATTAATTTTTTCAAATATTAAAGATTTTACACAATTAGTAAAATTTGTATAAAATAATTTTACAAATAAATTTTACGTTTTTAAAGTGCTGACGTATATGACTGATAAAAAAGGAATAGAAAATTTATTTATTTGTTTTTAATTTAAAATTAAGTCACTTTTTTGTTGCGTGATTTTTAAAAATAGTGTCTAAATGTTTTTGTTTTTTTTAATAACGTTTTTCTAAATTATCTCCCTTGCACAATATTTCATGTTCAAATATTCTAATGGGAGTTCATTTATGGCCGACGATCTCAATAGTAGAGATCACAATAATCACATCCCAAATGTTTTCAAATCTTAATAAAAATTATAATAAATTCAAGCGTCAGCTTTACACTGGGAATAGTATGTGTTTGAATGTTTAGTTATTAATTTTTATTGTCTCGGTGTAGGTTAGATCAGTAAATTATCACTAAACTGCACAATGATATATGCATGGTTTATAATTTAGTCTTCTTTTTCTACTCTATTAACTTTACCTTAGTTCATCAAAAAAAAAAATCACCAGTTGAGTAATTTAAGAATGTGGGTCATATTACAAGTCTTGTTTTGCATTTAAGTATTCATATTTTCGTGGTTTCCAAACGTTTAAGGGGATAGGCTCCCGAAAAAAACGGGGAAAAAAACTTTTTAATTAAAAAGCCTTTTACATTTATTTACCTATGTATAAGTTAGGGTACTTAAGGAAAAATATTTGGATGTATCAGGGACTCTTCTGAAAATATGGTTGCCATGGAAACGGCGGCCATCTTGGAAAAAACTACAGATGTGGAGTTCTAAAATTTCCTAAAGTAACATATAAACCGCCCATATAATCATTGATCTTTATTGTACTAACACCAATAGAGCCAGCTGGCTAATTTTTGTTACCAAAAAACAGCTAGACATATTTTTTTCAAATTTTCAAAAAATTTTTTGGTGAAATTCCATTGAATTTAGCATTATTTTCCTTGGAATTTCGTCACACCAAATTTTGAAAATTAAAAAAAAATATTTTTAGAGTGATTTCTTTTACAAAAACTAGCCAGCTGACTCTATTAGCGTTAGTACAAGAAGGATCAATGGTTATATAGCCGATATTTATGTTAGTTTATGAAATTTTAGAACTCCAGAAAAGGATGTTTTTTTCAAGATGGCCGTTGCCATGGCAACCAAATTTTCAAAAAATTCCCTGATGCATGGAAATATTTCCCTACAAGTACCCTAACTTAGATATACACAAATGAATCAATAAAAGCTTTTAATTAAGAAGTTGGTTTTTTCTGGAGCCTACCCCCTTAATGTCTAACTTAGTGGAGCAATGGGAATATTGGTAACAACTGATAATAACTGCTGCAATTTTTAAATTATTATTATAGTTAACGGCCTACACGGGATTTAGGGGTCGTCCATATATGACGTCACGCTCGTAGGGGGGAGGGGGGGGTCCGTTATTGTTGCGACAGTGTGTGATGAGGGGGAGGGGGGGGGGTCAGATCCTGCGACGTCACACCTTTGCATTATAAAAAGCAATGTTAGAAAACGAATTTTAGACATTACTCGCGTTTTAGAAAATGGTTTTAATAGGAATTGATTAAAATACTCTATATTGACAGAGTTCAGACAAGATTTTGGAAAAATATATATGTTTTAAGAAAAATTCAACTGCAATTTTGAGGGGGGGGGGGGTTGTAGACTGAGTTGTGACGTCATTTTAGGGGGGGGGGTCTGGCTTTTTGTTACGATGCGTGACGGAGGGGAGGGTGGGAGGTAAAAATCGTCCAAAAAAGCGTGACGTCATTTATGGATGACCCCCTTAGGAAGAAGAAACTGAAACGAAGAAAATATAAGTCAGAAAGATGGCATCACGCTGGTCACGTAAGGAAGAACACATTGAATACAATTTAATTTTATTTACATGAAATGAAATAACTTTTTATGGAGAGTATTTTAATAGCCTAAATTTGATAGCATTTTCAAATGAATATCTGCAGTGTTTCTTCCAGACTTTTTTCTCCCGGGGGGGGGGGGGGGCTCTTGATATGTGCGTGTGGGGAGACGGGGACGGGGGTGCCCCCTGAGAGATGCATGGATAAAACACTGATTATCTGCACCCCAACACGTATTTTACACCAGTGGCCATTAACCCTACATTTAATTGCTACCATTAACACGCTACCATCAACACGTATTTGCATCGTTGACTTTTGTCTAAGGTACAGGGGTCTGACTTTTATCATAAGCATAGGCGTCAACCGTTACCAAGGCCCAGGATGGCCCATAATGAAGTCATTCACAGTAAACACACACGCGAACCCAGACCTCTGCCCTGATATTTCTTTAGTTATCTGTTATGAAAGTGTTCAATTATAACATCTAAATTCGATTACTCTTTTCGCCGATCGATATTGGGTCTAAAATATCCATAAATATAGTATATACACAGGTATTATTATTTTTTTTAATGGGAGATAATAAATTTCAATGGTCTAAGTCAGGGGTCTCCAAACTACGGCCCGCGGGCCGGATGCGGCCCGCGAGGTCCTCTCATCCGGCCCGCGGAGACCTTTTTGTCCACGGAAAAAACGTTTGTTGGTAATGGCTGAGGAACTTTGCCCAGAAAAATCAGAGACATGCCTGGAAGAAACTGGCCCCCGAACAGAAAATTCATAGTTAATGCGGCCCTCGGACTGAAAAGTTTGGAGACCCCTGGTCTAAGTTGTAGAGAAACCAAATCAACCGCTGATAAACCCTCCTAACTAACATTGACTTTCTTAAGGGTGATGTGTGAAATAAAAAAAATGAGTCGTGTCGTCTGTTAAAGATCCGGTCCAAAGTCTGTGACGTCATGTGTTTGTTGTCAAACAGGGTTCTGAGTTTGTCCAAATAGTTTGTCTGTAGATCGCAACGATCTCTAATTTTCGTTCTAGTTCAGTCCAGTCTTTGTGTTTGGGTAGTTTATTTAGCGTTATCGCAATGTACACGTTTGGTTTCTAAAGTATTTTTCATTTTCTTATATAGTGGGACAGTCTAGGTAGATGTGTTGAATGTGTTGTCTGCATTTTTGTTGTGAGTGACGTCTTAAGTGCGTTAAATTGAAGATGAGTATGTAAGTCTTTACATCATCATTAATCATAATTAACATGTAATTAATGTAAAAAGTAAAGTTCCCTTTCAAACATGACGGTCTACGGGGCAAGTGAAGTAGAGTTCACGTGTTTCCATTTCAATGTATTGCTTACTTCTAACATGTAAGAGACAATGGGCCTCCTATCTGTAGGTTGATAGACGTCGATAGAATCTCCATTTTCCATTTCCAGCATAGCTGGTGTGTCCTCATCATTTATAGGATTTCCATCAAATCTAAATCGTACAACTCATTTTTGCATTCAAGCTCAATTGCAAAAATCGCCCATTAAATTTCTCAGTGGTGTATACTCTTTGGTTTTAAAATGAACTACACTACCATCTTGACCCGTTATTTTTAGATTGATGTGTTCCCCTTTTATTATGGTCCTCGATTTTCTGCCTTGGTTGGTCTTCCATTCACTTTGTTTCAAACGGTCTCGCTCACTAAATGTTCTTATAAATAGTTTTGTCCCTTATTAGAGGGATCCAAAATTTTAATTTTTGCAATAAAATATACTTCTGCCAATTATTAAATAAAAACTAATTTTATTAATATTATATATTTTACAAAGTTAGTAAAGTTTACATGAAAGAAAAATATTACATATACATCTTATTTTTTTATAAGTTGACGTCACTGATTAACAAAAATAGAACATGCTCTTTATATATTTTTAATTTAAAATTAAAGTCATATTTGTGTTGTGTAGTGTTTAAAAATGGCGTGTCTAAATGATTATGTTTTGTTTAATAACTTTCGACTTGATTACCTCCCTTGTGAAATATTTTATGTCTAAATATTCTAATGGGAGATCATTCGTGGCCAACGGTCTCAGTTGTCGAGATCGCATCCCAAATGTTTACAAATCTTAATAAAAATTATAATAAATTCAAGCGTCAGATTTACACTGGGAGTAGTACCGTATATATTTGAATGTTTCGTTATTAGATTTTATAGTCTTTAGAACTACATACTAATATATGCATGGTTTCTAATTGAGTCTTATTTTTCTACTCTATTAACTTGTACCTTAGTTCAACACACACAAAAAAAAAAAAAAAAAAAAAACTCAAAGAGGATTTTTTTTTGTATGGTATGATATTGTACTACTTAGATTATCCAAAATTCTTTTTTTTTTATTTGCAGCAATTGCTTGTGATTATATTTTACCTTCTTGAACATATTTTTCACATCACTTTACTGTTCAGACATCTTTTTTCTATACCGGAATTTTCTACAAGTTTTAGATAGCGTCAATAGTTACAATAATTAATGTATCTCATTGAAGAAAAAAAGATGAAGTTGTTATATTTCTGAAGTATGATAATTCAAGTTATGACATCCTCCAACACAATTAAATATTACGTGTCAACATGTTAAGGCTTCATAATTAATTACAGGAAATCAACAGCTGACATACCCTTCTCATCACAGGAGTAAAATACAAAATGCAAAACTCAAAATTGGTGGGTCGAGATTTATCATTGTGCGGAATCGTGTTCAGAGTTTCTTCCAGGCATCTATTCGGGGTGGCTCTGCCCCCCCCCCCCTCGCGAAGAAACATACTTTTACCAGTGTCCGCCCCCCCCCCCCCCCGAATATATCATGTGGGGGGCCCCCCGTAGAAAAAAAGTCTGGAAGAAACACTGATCGTGTTAAATGAGGTGGTGGTCCATTGCCCCGATAAACCAGCTATTTAATTTTTACGAGGTTATTTTTAGCTCGATTTCTTCGCATGCCCGTCTATTTGTTTGGTAGTTTTGTGGTCAAATCATAAAATTCAATAGGACATAGTCTTAAGCAGCTATAAAAGTTTTTATTTTTAATTTTGATTTTTGGTGGCTCATTTTTTCACTGAATAAATCTTAAAATTGCCAACATGGGGTTGATCAAACCAGCCTCAGGAGTTCGGCCGGGAGTGGTCAAGATAATTTTCGATGGGAATTTGTCAGTGTGGACGACAGAACTAGAGGCTGCGGTCAATGACAATGCGAATACGACATCGATATGTTATCGTAACCCTTGACGTCATGACACATACGTCACTAATCGTATCAACGCCACCTATACAGGTGCGCGTTGATCGTGTATCGACGTGCTATGACAAACATTGTTTTTATATTATTGCCCAATAATCGACGAGCTTCTTCTTCTTCTTCTTCTTCTTCGTTCTTAATTTTAAGTGTTGGAAGGGATCGAGCCTAATCTGCCAGAGGGTTTGAACTCGAGACTCTTTCGAATTTATCAACCATGAGCTTTTGCCGACTCGACCATGCTTCCATCACAATTAAGGATTACGTGTCAACTGGTTATGCGCCATTGAGGCCATTGACTCCGATTTCAGCCTGCTTTTCTTTTTGGATTTGCTTCCATAGCCTTTGTCCAACCAAGAACAAACTACAAGGCAGCAGTTGTTTGATTTTGGAGTTGTCTCTCCTAGAAGAGTGGCTGTCCCCAGCTAACGAGCCTCATCTGCCCGAGGGTTCGAACTCGGTTTAGCAACCATGAGCTTTTCCTACTCGACTACGCTGACCCCTAATTGTCGAGCGACTGAACTGAATTAATGGTACGTCGTTTGATTTTTTTTTCTTAAAAATTTAATCTCTTCATACTATGTCGCGAAAAACAAAAGTAAGTAGACGCACACACATATTAATGTGAAATAAAACGGAATTTGATGAGAGTCAACATCCTAACTGCGTGTTTTTCAATGCTATGTTGAGCAATTTCAGCCCCAGCTAAGACTATTAACCTGCATAGGAATGCAAAATACTGGATCTCAACTTTTGCTGATTTCAAGGAAAAGCCGCGTATTTCTGGACTACAAGTGTCTGAAAGACAGCAGCAGAAGTCAAACTGATTTGCAATAAATGTTTTATGATATGTTGTTTCTTTTGTGTGTGAAAATAATCAATTGTTTTTTTTTTTTTTTTTTTTTTTTTTTTTTTTTTAAGTGTTTCTGTTCACTTTTTGCACCAGGAATGAATATAGTTTTTAATTTGACTAATTTTTATAAAAAAAATTACCTGATAACAAGTGTTTGGCGAAATCGCAAATTAATTTGAGACTACGAACTCCTAATTATGGCTAATTATGATATATAAGTACAAATACATGTTTAAACTGGAAACCTTTGTGTTAGTATTGTTGTAGAAGGATATACAAATAGAAAGTGTCCGTGTTCCGCGTTGCTGTCTTCAAAGCGGTTTACACGTACAACAGAAAGCAACAATTCGGACACAAATGAAAAGTCTATTGAATTTGATAAACAGTTTTTTAAATTTTTACATTATTTGTACCAGTTGTCCCAAACTAGGGATCCAAAATTTAAGTATTTCAAATTATATTAAAAGTATGTTAAGTAAGACGATTATATTTTATTAATAGGTACAAATATTTAATATACATACAGGTTGTAAGGTTTTAATTATTCACAAAAAAGAATTTTTGGATTAATAAAAAAAACACATAAAGTATATAGTAAAAACATAAAATGTTAGTTAGTAATTTATATCTTCAATGTGTTTCTTTAAAAAAACTGTTTGTATTAATTTTTTTATGTTTTAATTACTGGAATCAGTGATTATTTTTTTAAGTTGTTTCCCATTAAAAACATTCAGTTATTTACAAATGGGAGGCTACTCAATGCCTATAAGTTTTAGCTGCTTCTAACGAAAACTTTCTACGAACGTCCTGCAATTTCTGACTAACCACAAGCATCATACGAACGTTGTTTTTATACATTATGTATAAACTTGTGGTTTATACTTTTCATATATTAACATTTTTTTCCCCCAATTATTCGATCATCTGTTCAAAATGTTTCATCACTTTCTCTTATATGAAATATAATGGAAGTATCTTCATCATCATCATTCCTTTGTGGCCCCAGGAGAACAAAGGAAGTATTGTAATCGTGCGAAAATCGAAATCGATATCTCGACATTTTACACCTCCCCGAGTAGGAAAAACATAGTTTTGCAATTTTGTCCGTATATCTGTGTGTGTGTCTGTGAACACTATAACTTGAGTACCGTTACAGCTAGGTTGAGGACATTTCATATATAAGTATTATTATTATATTATCAAATATGTAGTTATGCATCAACTTTTCTACGATTTCCGGTAACCGTAAGTGGAACTTATTGTACTTTTTTTTTCTAAGAGATTATATTTTCTTTTTAAAAAGTTGAATTGTGTAAAAACTGACTAAAAATCACTTTTATATCCCGAGTCGCCATCCGCGATGTCTTATATGAGAATGTTCGAGAAAATTTAGGGGAGATCACTCCCTCGTTGTTTATGTCAAAATGAGTACGTTCCAGGCGGTAATGGGCAAGATTGTTCCTTTGTTTCATTACTGGATATGCTATATCTAGTTTATGTAAAATGAAAATATTAATTTAGACTTAATTTTTTTTCTATCATAAATACCTTTTAAAAAAACAAACCTTGCCGGTATTTTTTTCTGCATTGCAATAATTTAGTAGTAAATTGCGTCCCTTAATTGAGTACGTACTTGTTACTTTGAATGGGGGATAATTAAATTAACCGTTTATGTTTGGGCTAATTTTGAGTAACTGACATTATGGCATTTAGAATGCGTGGGCGTGGCTGCGAACCGAATATGGGTATACAATCCAAGGGGTAACACCCAGACATAAAATAGCTAACCCTAACCCTAGTTAAAAAACAAAACAATCACAAAAATCTCATACCACAACCATTGCCCTAACACTAAACATAACCCATAACCCTAAACCTAAATTAAACCCTAACCCTAACCCTAACCCTAACTGTAACCCTAACCCTAACCCTAACCCTAACCCTAACCCTAACACCCAGACATAAAATAGCTAACCCTAACCCTAACCCTAGTTAAAAAACAAAACAATCACAAAAATCTCATACCACAACCATTGCCCTAACACTAAACATAACCCATAACCCTAAACCTAAATTAAACCCTAACCCTAACCCTAACCCTAACTGTAACCCTAACCCTAACCCTAACCCTAACCCTAACCCTAACCCTAACCCTAACCCAAACCCTAACCCTAACCCTAACCCTAACTCTAACTGTAACCCTAACCCTAACCCTAACCATAACCCTAACCCTAACCCTAACCCTAACCCTAACCCTAACCCTAACCCTAACCCTAACCCAAACCCTAACCCTAACCCTAACCCTAACCCTAACCCTAACCCTAACCCTAACCCCGACCCCGACCCCGACCCCGACCCCGACCGTGACCCTAACCCTAACCCTAACCCTGACCCTGACCCTGACCCTAACCCTAACCCTAACCCTAACCCTAACCCTAACCCTAACCCTAACCCTAACCCTAACCCTAACCCTAACCCTAACCCTAACCCTAACCCTAACCCTAACCCTAACCCTAACCCTAACCCTAACCCTAACCCTAACCCTAACCTTAACCTTAACCTTAACCCTAACCCTAACCCTAACCCTAACCCTAACCCTAACCCTAACCCTAACCCTAACCCTGACCCTGACCCTGACCCTGACCCTGACCCTGACCCTGACAATGACACTGACACTGACACTGACACTGACACTGACACTGACACTGACACTGACACTAACACCAACACCAACACCAACACCAACACCAACACCAACACCAACACCAACACCAACACCAACACCAACACCAACACCAACACGAACACGAACACGAACACCAACACCAACACCAACACCAACACCAACACCAACACGAACACGAACACGAACACGAACACCAACACCAACACTAACACTAACACTAACACCAACACTAACACTAAGTTGTCTTGCTGTTGTGTGATGGTGTTCGCTGTCCTGCTGTTCGGGTGTTAACTTAGGGGCTTGCTTTGCCTGGCCGTGATGTGCTTAAATTCATTGTAGTTTCTGTTTTTTTTTTTTTTTTCTATTATGGGGCTGATTTCCTATATTTTTTATTTGATTGTGCTCGTTGTAAAGAAGTGTCTAACTCTAACTTAATATATATATATAAATATATATATATATATATATATATATATATATATATATATATATATATATATATATATATATATATATATTCAGTTTAGCTACACTTTAAAAAAATCCGTTTAAATACGTACCTACCGTTTCGATATTAGCGGTAATCTTTTATTATACCTTGATGTCAATACATTTAAGATTTTTTTTTCCAGTTTTTAACTTTGATAACTCTATTGTAACAAGTCTGTAAGTAATACAGACCCCATTCATCACACTAAACGGAAATGTGAAGTTCCACCTCTAGCTCTGCTCACAGTATAGGCTAATTTTTACAGAAAAAAATATTTCTAACTAAATCATTTTGTATTTTGCTTGCTATATCTTTATATGTTTTTACATAGCCAAATTATTAATGGCGAATGATTTTGATAAAGCATACTTATTCATGATTTACAATTAGACTTGGAGGACTAAGTAATTGCTTACCGTATATGAATACTCTACTGCACAATTGTAATGTATTGCCATACAGAGGTCTGACATTTAGCATGGGCATAAACATGAAGCTTGCCTTAAGTCCTCTGCTATCCACCTTGCTATCCACCTTAGAACTTCACTAACTGGACTCAAACACTGACGTCCTCATATCTATTCATAAACATAATATATTTAGCATTATAACATTTCGAAATGGATCATAATTTTGAGCTTTTTGTCCCTTAATTAAAAGGGATCCAAAATTTTAAAGATTAAATGTATATCTTCAAACGTAGAAATGATGTTAGATTTTGGAATTTAAAAGATATTTGCCTTATAATTTAATGGGCTGGAATTTCCTAATTAAAGCTTGTATTAAATTAATTGCTGATGAAAAAACTGTAAAAATTTTAAGTATTCATAATTATGGTATGGGTTATTTAATTTTTTTTTTTTTTTTTTAAATTTGAATTTTTTTCCCTTTGTTAATGTTTTTTTTTTTTCAAAAATGGGAGATGATTCATTGCTAATGGTGTTGGTTAAGAAATCAAAACAACCGCGAAATATCTGTCAAATTTGAATTGCTACAAGGATGATGCCAAGAATACAAATAAGATAGTAGGTGGTGTGGTGGTTGAGTAATTTGTTCAACAATTAAAATATTGTTTGGGTAGTGGTCAAGTCATTACAAATACAGACGTTTTGTTTTTACAATGTTTTACTTTTTCTTAATATCCGTTTGTCTGTCTCTTAATTATTTTTCTTGGCACATTTTGAAGACAATTTAAGAAAAATCTAATTTTTGATCACATTTATAATTAAATATTTACGTACAAAAGTCGCTAACTAAAACTTAGAGACACGTAAGTGACGTATTAGTGTTCGACCACGCACGATACAACATGACGCTCCTATAGCGGTGCCGCGATGTGCTGGTAATGATGTGTCGGTAGTAAGTAGAACTCAGAGTGTGTAGTTTTTTATGTTTCTATATAAACAAGAAATGTGTACCGTACCTGTGTTTGTAATTTACAGCAATAAATCTTACTTTATCAAATGAATCTTAAAATTTACCAGATAGATAATGGGTTTGATCTTTAAATAGGTAGAGACATAAATGGTGAGAACATTAATTTTTAGATGCCTTGAAAAATAAAGATTGTTATTTAATTATTTTTTTTTTTACTGTGTTTTACTTTTTTTACTGATATATGTATATATATATATATATTATATATATATATATAGAGTCGTATTTAAAAAAAAAATGTAGTAATTTACCTAAAAATTGCCTCTCAAGTTAATATGTTTTGTCTATGCGCCCAGAAGGTTACTAAAGGACTAATATGTAATAAAAAAAAGTGTTGATGGCTTGGAAGTGAGAAAAACTCTACACTGTACAACACACTTTCTCGGTTCCACATCGATAGAATCCCCATCTTCCATTTCCAGCATAGCTGATGTGTCCTCATCATTATTTCCATCAAATCTGAATCTTAGAACTCATGTTTGTATTCCAACTCTATTGCAATTAGCGCCAATTAACTTTCGCAGTGGTGTATACTCTTTGATTTTAAAATGAACTACACTACCATCCTGACCCTATACTCTTTGATTTTAAAATGAACTACACTACCATCCTGACCCTATACTCTTTGATTTTAAAATAAACTACACTACCATCCTGAACCTACACTCTTTGATTTTAAAATTAACTACACTACCATCCTGACCCTATACTCTTTGATTTTAAAATAAACTACACTACCATCCTGACCCTATACTCTTTGATTTTAAAATGAACTACACTACCATCCTGACCCTATACTCTTTGATTTTAAAATGAACTACACTATCATCCTGACCCTATACTCTTTGACTTTAAAATGAACTACACTACAATTTTGACCCGTTACTTTTAGATTGATGTGTTCCTTTTTATTATGGTCCTCGATTTTTTTGCCTTGGTTGGTCTTCCATTCATTTTGTTTCAAACGCTCTCCCTCACTAAATGTTCTTATAAATAGTTTTGTCCCTTACAAAAGGGATCCAAAATTACAAATGTGTAACAATTTTAGAAATACGATTAGATGACATTAATTGTATTTATATTATATGTTTTACAAAAATAGTAAAGCTTAAATAAAAAATAATATTATAAATATTTTTTTTTAATGAGCTGTCGTTAATAATGTAAACAAAAGATAGAAAATGTATTTTATTTCTTTTAAATTTAGAATTAAGTAATGTTTGTGCTGTGTAATTTTTAAAAACTAACGTGTCTAAATAGTTTTTTGTTTGGTTTTATAACTTGGGTCTTGATTATCTCCCTTGCAAAAATATTTTATGTCCTAACATTTTAATGGGAGATCATTCGTGGCCAACGATCTCAGTTGTCGAGATCACATCCCAAATGTTTACAAATCTTAATAAAAATTATAATAAATTCAAGCTACTGATGTACACTGGGAGTAGTACCGTATGTGCTTCAATCTTTCGTTATTAATTTCTATAGTCGCGGTGTAGCAAATTATCGCTAAACTAAGCACTGATAGATGCATGGTTTGTAGTTTAGTCTTCTTTTTCTACTATATTATCATACTAGGCATGCTGCCCAGCTTCGCTTAGGCTTTCGAAAACATTGAGAATTTGAATGCTTAATTAATTCGCCCGAAGGTCGGTCTACGACCTCAAGAGTTATGAAGAGGTTCCTCCGTGGACATTTTTTTTCGATTTATAGCTCATATAAGGTACCGGTCAGTCGAGGTCAGTTTTGACCCCCACATCGTAGACTTTTCGGCCAACCGGCCCCCGTGTTCTGTCGCACCAAGGCAAGATCATGCCAAATTTGAAGCGCCTGCGGCGCCGGGAAGTGCCCTATCGGACACCCGACAATCTAGATCTAGATCTAGATTCCTAAAAGAATTTTTTTTTTAAGTTTAGCCCGAGCATAATAAAAAAGAATACATTAACCAAGTTGACTTGCTGTGTCTCGAACCCGCACCACCTGCGTGGTTTAATGTACACTAACATCTCCGCTATTTAGGCACCTTATAAATACGGAGAATGAAACACGTATTTTAAAATCTTAACTTACGCGAATATGCCTATTCTTTCAAATTAATTTTTTATCCCAAATTAGCCAGTTCCAAACAAAGATTTTGTATAAAATAAATAAGTCTTGAAATAGTTTAGTCCTAATATAGAAATTTATTTTTGGAATTGATTTTAGAGAAGTTAGAGTCTAAATCTAGATCTTAGCGTCTACGTCTAGATCTAGTTATTGCGTAGATTTAGATTTAGATTTAGTCTAGATCTAGAATCTCTAGATCTAGAATCCAAATACATAAAATAAATTTTATGAGTTTAGGCCGGAAAAATTGTATTGTATACATTTCATAGTGTACGTAGATCTAAATCAAATTTGAATGAAATAGTTCATTTCTTTTCATTCTAAACACGGCAGATGACGTCATTAGTTAATGTATAAGCAATAGTGACGTCACAGTTTTATGCGTTCTTTTTCACATATATTAATGCTTTTCCGGTTGCATAAATAATACTGTTTCTCTACATTCGAATACGCCTTTAATTTTTATTTTTCTTCTTTAACTAAAATTGTGGTTATACATTTAAAACATCTAACATATTATTTTCAACAAAAGTCCGTAAAAAAGATCTTCATATATCGCTGCCGATTCTGACGTGATGTCCGGCGAAAATATTTTGCGGACAGACAGAGAGAGAGAGAGAGAGAGAGAGAGAGAGAGAGAGATGTGCGAACGTGGGGATTTATATATTAGGATAGGCTCTACCTTACTTCACCAAACAATACATTCACAAGTGGAGTAATAAAATAATATTTGTCTTATTTTAAGTATTGTTTTGCTTTAACATTCATACAATGACAGGAAGAATTTTAATATTTTCGTTGTTTCGAAACGTTTTATGTCTACCGTAGTAACACAAAGGGAATACTGCTAACTGATAATAACTGCTGCAAATTAAAAAAAAAATATAGGCGTCAACCGTTACCAAGTCCAAGGATGGCCCATAATGAAGTCATTCACAGTAAACACACGCGCACGAACCCAGACCTCTGCCCCTGATATCAGGGGCGTAGCAAGGGGGGGGGGCGGGGGATGCGGACCGCACCGGGTGACACCATTTAGGGGGATGACACCAAGGCGAAAAATAGCAAAATATATACAGAAAAACTTGAGGGGGGGGGTGCAAATCGAAAGTTTGAGGGGGTGCAAATCGAAAACTTGAAAGTTTGTCCCCGGGAAGGGTCGCTAAGCCTATGGGGGGTGACACTATTAAGTGCCGCACCGGGTGACACCCTACCTCGCTACGCCACTACCTGATATATTTTTTGTGATCTGTAAAGAACGTGTTCAATTATAAACATTGATATATTTGTGTGATCTGTAAAATAAACCGGGAGTGATCTCCCCTAAACTTTCTCGAATATTCTTATATAAAACAACAGGGGATGGTAACTGGGGATATAGTTATGATTTTTAATCCATTTTAAATACTTAAACTTTTAAAAATAGAATAGAATCTCATAAAAAAAACATTGCGCACCAAGCAAACGCCGAATAAAAACGCGTATAATAGTGCGCAATATTATTAGTACTTTAAAAATTTACATTAGTTTTTTGAGAAATCGGAAGTAGCGTAAATTACTACTTCCAGTCAACGGAAATTACTCAAAATTTAACAGAAGGTAGAGAATTAGATCTTTTACTTACATGTGAAATTTCATTTATCTATCTGAAATAGTACTCAAGTTATAGGCTTTTGAAAAATTCAAAGTAGGAAAAGTACCACTTCCGGTTATCGGAAATCGCTCAAAAGTTGATACGGATCTACGATTTTGATAAAATACTTATATATGAAATTTCATCAACCTAGCTGTAACGGTACTCAAGTTATCGTGTTTACACACGGACAGACAGACAGACAGACAGACACACACACACACAGACATACGGACAAGATTGCAAAATTATGTTTTTCCGTATCAGTGAGGTGTAAAACGTCGAGATTTGTAAAAATCTCGATTTTTTTTTTTTGCACGATTACAATACTTTCTCTATACTACGTATATACGAGAAAGTAAAAACGTGTTCAATTATAAACATTGATATATTTTTGTGATCTGTAAAGAACTTGTTCAATTATAAAAATCTAAATTTGATATCTCTATTGACTAATCCACATCGGGTTTAAAATATCCTTGTATACAAAGGGATCAAAATTTTTGTGTTTAAACATTATTCAAGACTAAGTTGATGGTATTCTACAAACAGTCTAGTTTAAGAGAATTTTAATTTATTTTCGATGAAGTCTGTAATAAAGCTAGTGTAAGGTAATTTTTAAACGCATCCAAAGTTTAATAAATTAGCCGTATGTAAACACAATTTTGAAAAATTTTCAAAAAGAAAAAAAAATTATATTTAAAATAAAGTATGCCATTTGCTTATGGTTAAAACATTTTGTGAAAGCATGTCTATAAATTATATGGTGTTAGTTATAAATTGTCTCCATTAGTTTTATTGTATGGTTTAATTATTATCAAGCAAATGGGATATATTTTATTACCAATGGGTTCAGTAAGTCAAAATTCATTTCTTTATAGGTGTGCAGACCAGTTTATATTTTCTGTATTTTTATTTTATTGTGTTTTATGTGTTGGAAATTTTTTTTGAATTTGAATTTTGTTTTAATAATTTCCGAAAAGCACCAACAGTTTCTAAAGTAACATGTTCCCCGTGTAAACGCCTCTATTGCTGCTATAACAAATCAACAAGTCGTGAATAAATATAAGACTACGAGATGTTTTCGTCCGTTGATGAGAAATATTGCGACATTTTTCCTTCTTTTACATGACAATTATTATCACTTTCGCTGGCACACAACGACCTATTCCGTGTACCTATATACAAGCCAAAAAATAATTTAAAAAACAATGGCTGGTTTTGATTGAGATTTAATGTTGTCCCCGAATTTTAGGATTATCAAATACATAGTTTTTATGATTATTATATACGTTACAAATTTACCATATATCGCTGTTTAGGTTTCATTTTTTAACTACAATTGCAATAATGAATGCAATGTGTTTACATCACACTCAGATTATGAATACGTATTTAACAAGTTAAGATTTAAAATATTTTTTGTCAGTATCGGAATAAATATAGCTAGTACAGTTATACACATATTGATTTATGTTTGTTATACTTATAAATGCTTTTTTCTGCTGGTTTTATTGGTATTACAAGTGAAGTAAAACTTTTGCACTAGAGTAACAAATAAGTATATTTCTCAGTATTTCTGATTAAAAAATAACAATTGTACATGTCAGTAATACATCGCTAGAGGTCTGGAATGAATTTAGAAATGCAAACAGCACATTCTTTTAAGGAATTAGAAAAAAAAAAGATTTAAGGAAATAAAGTTATTATTTAAATTTGATAGAAAAGTCGATAATCTTCTATTTTAATCTAAGCAGTGAAATGATGAAACCAAAGTTTACAAGACTAAAGGGGTTTATTTAAACGGGTCTACGACAAATTCCCGAAAGACACTTGCCCGAATGAAGTTTGCCCGAATGGACACTTGCCCGAATGCGACAAATGCCCGAATGCCACTTGCCCGAAGGCCGTTTGCCCGAAAAATGTTAACATTATATATTACTAAATAATCATTCGTAATCAATTTAAATTTAAAATGTTGGTAATTAAAACACATCTACGCAAAAATAAAGTGAAAAAAATATTATATATTACCACGCAGATATTTTAAATTAATTTGTATTTGATTTTTAAAAAGTATAGAAACATACTTTCTCTTCCATATATGAAATTAGACAAAAATAAAATTTTCATTCATCTCCGGATTGTAAAATGAGTTTTGCTTTCTTTATTAAGTAATAGCTTCAACACAATGTCTTAACAAGGTGAATTAAATGGAAATCAAACATATTTGACTACGTTTAGTTTTTAAATTTACCACCTAGACCTCGCCTCATTCTTTTGTTAAATGATCACCACACAAGTTAAGCATAATAAGATAAACAATCAAATGCGCCTCTGTTCAATGTTGCGAGACGCCGCGCCGCATACGCCGTGTAATAAAAGCTATATAACCACCGCAACACGTCGGCTAAACAAGGTGTTCAAAACATTCATCAAAAGAATGTTAGAAAACGGCCGCCAACATCACCTTACATTTATTAAAGATTAAAATTTTTCTTACTGCACTTTCTCGGTTTTGAAAAAAAAAATAAAAGCTGAATTTAAAAAATATAGAAAAAATTGTTTTATGCTTAGAATTGTGTTTATAATCAAATTTTCAAACTTAAATTGATTAAAAAATGTCTATTTGGAAATAATATTTATTATCTAATATTAACATTTTTCGGGCAAACGGCCTTCGGGCAAATGGCATTCGGGCATTTGTCGCATTCGGGCAAGTGTCCATTCGGGCATTTGTCCCATTCGGGCAAGTGTCCATTCGGGCATTTGTCGCATTCGGGCAAGTGTGCATTCGGGCGTTTGTCGCATTCGGGCAAGTGTCCATTCGGGCATTTGTCGCATTCGGGCAAGTGTCCATTCGGGAAATCGGCCTTCGGGCAAACGGCATTCGGGCAAGTGTCTTTCGGGAAAACGTCCGGCTCCCATTTAAACAACGATTTACGGTAAAAGGTAAAACAATTTGACCCTTTTTGTAATCTTACGTACGATTTATAGAAAATAATCTAGAGTTTGAAATTAATCTTAATTTTAAATGATAACATTTAATATGACTCAGATTACATTTTGTAATAAATTGTCTAGAATAAATTTGGATGATGCGAAATTGTCAATTGTTTACAGTAATATTAATTAAGAAGATAACCACAGGCTTGCTGTAAACGGACTTAATCCTCTGTGGAGTCGAATTGATCACACATAGCTTTGCCTTTTGACCACATAAAGGTTTGACTTTTTTAAAAGAGTAGCGATCACTTTAAATATTACCATACATGAGTCTTGTATTTCACATGCGAGAGGACGTCAAACTTTTCCCCAAGGTTTCTACTGGCCCATAATAAGCTAAATATCTGAACTGACTCAAGGTTATTTACATATATTGTTTTGTTTTTTACTATGTCCCTTCTAAAAGGGATCCAAAATTTTATATGCTATATCAACTTAAGTTGTAAATTTAAAATATGAAGGAATTAATACATAATATAGCTTTTAACTTAAACATTGAATGATCAGATTAAAAAAAAAATAAACCTAATATTAATAAAAAAAAATTATAAAACTATAATCGTAACATGTTAAAATAAAAACAAATTATTATGTTGTTATTTTCATTAAAATGTTCATACATTTTATACTTGTAAATTTAGATATTGTTTTTTTTTCTTATTATATGTTTTAACATTTTATATTCCCCTTTGCTAAATAGTTATTTTTTTATTTTTTTTCAAATGGGAGATAATTAATTCCAATGGTCTCCGTTGTGGAGAAACCAAATCAACCGTTGATAAACCCTGCTAACATTGACTTACTACAGAAAGTGGGTGGGTGATGGCTGAGAAATTTGTTAAACATGACAAATAAGGTTTGGGTAGCCGGTCAAGTGTTTTTCACATACAAACGGTTTGTTTTTACAGTGTTTTCTTACTAGGTCACTGTGATGACGCAAGGTTGCGTCGGAGAGGTAGATAGCAGAAACAGGCTATAGCGAGTTGGTCAGAGAGAGACCAATACAAGTACAGGAGCTGACCGGTCACGTGGTACGGTCAGCTGACCACTGAGGCGTGGGTCAGTAGAGAGATTAGCGGCAGTTGATAGGTAGCTAGCGAAGAGTTGAGAAGGTGTTAGGAAGTGGTTAGAGACGGCTGTAATATGTAGAGCTAAGGAACAGTTAGTTAGTGTTAGGGTTGGTCATGGGAGTGTGTAGTTAGTAGTATAGTGAACAGTTAGCAGTAATAGTAAACAGTAGAGAGTATAGAATAGGCTAGTTAGGTAGAACTTGATTTTGTAATTTCAATAAAGACCATTTTATAATTACGAGCCGACCCGCTGCGAATCATACCCCGCTATTTAGTTGTTTTTTTTTTCTACTTTTCAGTAATTTATAATTTGTGAATTCGACAGTACCAATGCTGCCATTGAAAATATTTGCTTAAAAACACTACTCCCCCCCACCCCCCACCCCACGTGAAAGCAGCCTCCTCTTAGTTACCTCCTCTAAGTTTAAAATCGTTTCAAACTAAATTATCTGCCCCTAATAGCCGTCACCAAACCCGTCTCTGTGATTGTAAAATGTAAACAGAGTGAACACCGCTCACCAGATCATGTGGGGGTGGGGTGGGGGTGGCAGTGATAGTGATAGAGAGGAAGAGAGGGGACTGCAAAGGCGCGCTTGCAGCTTGTTTTCTAACTGATCCCAGAAGAGAATTATATATATAGATACTGGAAGTTGTGTTATTGGATTCGTTCCGCCTTCGTAAAAATCCTCACCCTCACAACTGGTGCAACAAGAAGAACGTCAAACAAAGATATTTTCCTACCCTCACAGTAACCATGTTCGTATTTCTGTCTCTGGTTGTTTTTAATATTTAATGGACACTCTTTGGTGACAATTCAATATTAAAAAAGAAATTGAATCTAATTTATAGTAAAATATTTACGTTTAAATGTCGTTAGCCGTGAATTATAACAAGTAAGTGACGTCTTAGCGATCGCCCATGTGACGCGGGAATGTTTTATGTGTCGTACCTTTTTGTAGGTTGGTAGTGGATCTTTACCCTTCTGTTTAGAATCTAGAACATGGGTCTTGTATATCGCAGGGGCGGGAACGGTTGTAGGGCTGGGCCAGGTGTCCAAGCGGCTGTCAGTTGTCCGTATATTTTTAATTCACCTATTTTCTCAGTTCTCTGGTGAGTTTTTTTCTTCTGTTTAAACTTGGAATTCTTTACAGTATAATTTTGTTATCAGTTTTAAAAATTAAATAATATCTATATATACAATTCTCTTCTTGGAGACGATACAAAACACCAAGCTGTAAGTGCGCCTCCTAGCAGCCCCCTCTCTTCCTCTCTAGGCATATCGCTACCACCATCACCTCCACATGGTCTGGTGAGCTGTGGTTCACGCTAAATGTTTACAATCGTAGAGCCGGGTTTAGTGACGGCTATTAGGGTCATATAATTTAGTTTGAAACAATTTTAAACATAGGGGGGGGGGGGGGGTAGCTAAGAGGAGGCTGCTTTCACGGGGGGGGGGGGGGGGCTAGAGATTGGGGGAAAGGAGGGTTTTAGTGTTTTAAAGCAAATATTTTCAGTGGCAGCATTCAAATTATCAATTATTGAAAAGTAGAAAATAAAACAACTAAATAGCGGCGTATGATTCTCTGCGGGTCGACTCGTAACTATTAGTATTAGTGCTAGAAACTGGAGAGCCGCATTTGACATCAAAAGAGCCGCAGGTTGCCGACCCTTGCATAGAATGCGGTTATTTAAACCTATTGATTAGTTTTGTACGATGTCCCTTCTTAAAGGGATCCAAAATTTAAAATATTGCATTTAAAGTCCCTGATAGTCAATACTGAAGGAATTAATAAAAAAATTAGCTGTTGGCTTAACAGTTTAATGTGCCCTTATCTTTATATATATATAATATTAATAAATTATAATATAAATCTATAATTTGTACTTATTTTAGAATAAAAACAAATTATTATTATGTTACCTACACAAACATTTTTAAAAATTTTATAGTTGTAAATTTAGGTATTCGTTTTTTTTTTTTTCTTCTTACTTTTTTTTTAACATTTTGTTATGAATTGTTCCCCTTTTTTAATCAGTGAGTTTTATTATTTTTAAATGGGAGATAATTGTATCAGTTGTGGAGAAACCAAATCAACCGCTGACAAACCCTGCTAACATTGACTTACTTAAGGGTGATGCACAAAATACAAAACAGAAAGTGTGTGGAATATGGCTAACAAGTTTTGCAAACAGACACATAAGGTTTGGGTAGCCGGTCAAGTATTTTTTTCAAATACAAACATTTTGTTTTTACTATGTTTTCTTTGTAAGTTACAATGTTCGTATATCTGTTTGTCAATCTGTCTCTGGGTGCTTTTATTGACACTCTTTGGTGATAGTTTTTATTTTATTTTTATTTTAATGTGTATGTGATCGAGTCTGTAAAGCTCATGGTTGCTAAACCGAAAAGTCTCGAGTTCGAACCCTCGGGCAGATGAGGCTCGTTAGCTGGGGAAAGCCACTCTTCTAGGAGAGACAACTCCAAAATTAAATAACTGCTGCCTTGTAGTTTGTTCTTGGTGGGACAAAGACTATGGAAGCAAATCCAAAAAGAAAAGCAGGCTGAAATCGGAGTGAATGGCCTCAATGGCGCATAACCAGTTGATACGTAGGCCTATCCTTAATTTTGATGGCAAAAAAGTCATGGTTGATGAATTCGAAAAAGTCTCGAGTTCAAACCCTCTGGCAGATAAGGCTCGATCCCTTCTAACACTAAAAATTAAGAACGAAGAAGAAGTAGAAGAAGAAGAAACGATGTACGTTTAAATGTCGTTAACCGTGAACTATAACTTTGAAACAACAAGTAAGTGACGTCTTGCGATCGCCCTTGTGATGTTGGAATATTTTATGTGTCGTACTGTTTCTAGGTTTGTAGGGGATCTTTACTCTGCTCTTTTGAATCAAGAACATATTCCACTGTGTGAAATGTAGCAACACTGGCATAATTTCAACTTCAAAGATACAACGTGCTTTTTTTTTTAAATTATATACACAAGTTTAAATATCCTACTCCTAACTATACAAACATCTGTTATCCTGTGCTAGTATCTCCTAAACCTTTTCAACTAGTTTGATCCTATACTCCAAATGTTTTTCGGCTATCTTTAGATGTAACCCAAATAACTAATCCACGATCTATGCTCTTATTTTAATTCTTTTCATTTCAATTATAAAACAAATATGTTCGGTGGTGGGGGTATCGAACTAAATTTTCAGGGAGGGGGAGGGCGAACACTGGTGGATGATATTTTCTATATACATTCTATTTCGTTCAAGGGTTGGGGGATGGGGGGTAATGGGGAAGTACCACAGGCAGAAGTGCGTGTATAGTGTGTTACCGTGTTTGTTTACTGTATGTTTATTGCGTGTGTATGTTTAGGTGGCTTGTTTTTCTAGTCGTCTGTTAAAGATCCGGTCCAAAGTCTGTGACGTCATGTGTTTTGTTGGCAAACTGGGTTCAGAGTTTGTCCAAATAGTTTGTCTGTAGATCGCAAAGATCTCTGATTTCGTTTTAGTTCTGTCCTGTCTTTGTGAGGCAAGTTTATTGACCAATGTTTGTACATGTTTTGTCCCTTGTGTTTTTTTTTGTTTTAACATTTAAAGTTTTAATTTTTCAAAAATAATAATCTCTTATATTTAAAAAAAAAAGTAACTATTGGTCATGATAAAGTGACTAATCAAACAGTAACTTAAACTAACAATGTTTATATTAAGATGAAAGCTCAGTAAACCACACATTTATGGCCAGAATAGGAAATCAAAATAAAATGTACCCATTAATGAATTTTACAAAATGATAGATGACACGGGATGATAGTAACAGACAAAATGCTCAGCACAAACCATATGGGGGCAGTTTCATTAAAGAACGTTCATGTCTTTAAGCGTTAACTGCTGGCTTCAATATCCTTGCTAAAGTCTTTACATCATCATTAACCATAATTAATATGTAATTAATAAAATTGTCCTTTCTGGCTTTTGTTATTTACATGAAATGAACTAACTAGTTATCGAGTGTATAGCAATCGCCTAAATGTGATAGTATTTTTAAATGATTATCTGCAATGTTTCTTCTAGACGTTTTTCTCCGAGGGGGCACTTAAAATTTTCGGGGGACGGACTAGCATTTCCGGGGGGTATATATTTTCTACATCAACTCTATTTCGTTCACTTCTATATTAATTTCATAGATTACGAGAAGACCTTTGATAGACTGCACAGACAGTCAATGTGGAAATTGTTGAGACACTACGGGGTGCCACAGAAAATAGTCAACATTATTATGTCATGATTGTTGAGACACTACGGGGTGCCACAGAAAATAGTCAACATTATTATGTCATGATTGTTGAGACACTACAGGGTGCCACAGAAAATAGTCAACATTATTATGTCATGATTGTTGAGACAATACAGTGTGCCACAGAAAATAGTCAACATTATTATGTCATGATTGTTGAGACACTACGGGGTGCCACAGAAAATAGTCAACATTATTATGTCATGATTGTTGAGACACTACAGGGTGCCACAGAAAATAGTCAACATTATTATGTCATGATTGTTGAGACACTACGGGGTGCCACAGAAAATAGACAACATTATTATGTTATGATTGTTGAGACACTACAGGGTGCCACAGAAAATAGTCAACATTATTATGTCATGATATGAAGGTCTCAAGCGTAGAGTAGTGCATGGTCAACAAACTTTGGAGACGGACCGTAGTAAGGCAGAGTTGCCTACTTCCACCATTCCTGTTCCTGCTGGCCATAGACTGGATTATGAAGATGTCAACAGAGAAAATGCGAAATGGTACGCAATGGACACTGTGTAGCCACCTGTATGACCTGGACTTTTCTGACGACCTGGCCCTTCTTTCTCACACACAACAGCAAATGCAAGATAAAACATTGGCAGATGCAGCCCTAGAAGAAGTTGATAGATTCACCTACTTTGGAAGTATTGTTGATAATCAGGGTGGGACAGAGGCAGGCATACACATAAGGACTAGCAAGGCAAGAGCAGTCTTCGAACAACTAAAAAAATGTTTAAGGTTCTGGAGATTTAACCCTTGGAATAAACATCCGGATCTTTAACACACTAATAAATCATGTTTTACTCAAAGGAGCTGAGACATGGAGAATAACTGCTATAAATAAGAAGAAAATACAATCATTTATAAACGCACGCCTCAGAAAGATCCTGCGAATTCGCTGGCCTAAAACCATCGGAAATAATGTTCTATCTATGGCAACGGAAAAATCAACTGCCTCCTGAAATAGAGATCCTCCAGAGAAAATGGAAAAAAAGGATTTCCTATTTCTTACAATAGGGGTCGGCAACCTTTTGAGACAGAAGAGCCAAAATTCACAATTTACAAAATTGTCCACCTTTTAAAGAGCCACTAACATTTTAATTCAATATTACTATTACGACATATAGCCTATACATGTATATATGTAGGTGTGTGTGTGTGTGTCTGATTGTCTTTTATTCATTACTACACCTTTCATCCGATCGCGATGAAACTGTAGGAAGTTGTTGCGAATACTCCTGGGGAGGTATCTGTAAAAAAAAAAAAAAAATCGCAGGGTGGCGCACCGGCAGGGAGCGATTCGGTTTATGAAAATTAAAGTTGATTGCGGATTGACATCTTTTATCCGATCGTCAAGAAACTTTGTGAAGTTGATGAGAACACTCCAGGAGAGGTTTCTGCAAAAAAAAATTCTTATGGGCAGCGCCTGGGAGGGTGCTATTTCCGTCAATACACGGTTTGGCGACCATAGTTCCAGAGCGGATATCTTAGCACTTGGCATCCTTTAATCGGGCATCTTACATAGTGGGTAAGGGGTACTACTCGTCGATAGCGCGACCCGAAGAGCCCCAAGCTCACCTGCGAGCACTATGGCGTCTACGTTCGTTCAAAAAAAGGCTATACAGTAAAGACACGATGAGCAACAATGATTGAATCAGGCGCCCCAGGCTTACACGTGAACACCATGTCGCCTTGGTTTATATTCGAAACGCGTCCTCCGGCGTCTCTGCAGGGTGCAATTTGGCGCCCAGGGCTATCCCGCGAGCACTGCGCGCCTACGTTAGTTTTAAGGAGCACCCTACATTCGATCATTAAACCGATCTAGGAGCTGAACGTGGCGCCCCTGCGATTGTGTAATCGGGTTCACAAGAGCGCCACTCTCTGTCCCCGACACTTAGGCGTAAGTGATTTAACTTAAACTCAAGGCGTTCATACAACACGCCCTATGGCGCGCTGGGTTGTAGTGAAGGTTAAACCCGTGCCCCGATAAATATGGTCCAAGTACAGGCTATGTTTAAATTGTAATTACTCAGTTTTATAAAATAATGAAGTACATTGAAAAATTGAGAAACTAAATATTCTAATAGAATAGCGAGTGTATATTGTTTATATTTATAATTGTATCGTTCATTACCGAGTGTTGCAGAATAATATTTTTATGATTTAAAAATAAAATAAAATAATTATTAGTATTTGTGCATGGAGCTGAAGAGCCGCACCTTGACACCAAAGAAGCCGCATGCGGCTCGCGGTTGCAGACCCCTGTCTTACAATGATTATTTGATTAGTGTCCCTTGTCGAACAAAGGAGCCAAAATTAATTCTTTGTAAACATCTAAATACCACATTAAATAAATTAAAATAACTTATTTATTTAAAATTCTTAAACACATAAATGGGTGCGTGTTTGTTTTGTATTATAGTTAAACAAATATTTTGTTAGTTAAATGGCATTTTTTAAAAGAATATTTTAAACGCTAAAAAACTACCTTTTTCGAATAACACTATTTGTATCACCAGTGGCGTAGCCAGGATCGTCTCATGGGGGGGGTTCAATTTTTTTTCCAGCATTATATATATATATATATATATATATATATATATATATATATATATATATATATATATATATATATATATATATATATATATATATATATATGTGTGTGTGTGTGTGTGTGTGTGTGTACATATGTATGTGTAAGTGCGTGCGTGTAAAGTATTGGTGGCTGGTGACAATAGAAACTCGTGGGTGCCACCGACTAACTTATCTTAGTATTAGCTATTGTTTTGTAACAAGTAACACATGTACACTATCGTAAAAAATTATAAAAATCAAATTTCCATCATTTTCAGCAGTTTTCTCCAACTAAAAATTTCCTTGTCGGCCGCAAAAAATTATAGATTCTATTATGGGCGCTAATCTTAAAACGATTTTCTTGAATTTGTTGACTTATGATAAATTTAAGGAAATTTTAATAAGTTAATTTTTTTTCTCCATCACCGATTTACGATTTTGGGAAAGTAAAATTGCTCTTTTATGATACTCACATTGCTGGTGCTCATTAAACTTGTCTGTTGCCTTTTTCCAGTTTGAAAATGAAATTTTTGATAGCTTATCCATAGGCTGACTACCTACACCACGATAATTCAAACTAATCAAAACACAATATTTGCAAAATGCGCCATCAAGTAATTTGGAATAAGTCAATCAGTTCCACCTAAGTAGCCACAAATATTGAAACTTTAAATTTCTTTGTCCGCTTGCTGGAAATTTTAAAAGTTCATCAGGACGCCAGATGTTTTCTAATAAATACAACCGTGTATCGTCTGTTATAACTCCTTTGATAAAATTGCCGATATCATTTGCGTAAGAAACAGTCGAAGGTGCTGAATTTATGGACATTTCTTAATGTAATGTACTTTGAAAAGCAATAGTACCATCTTCACTTTATAATTTTCAGTTTTACTTTTCTTTGTAAAGAAATCAGTTAATAAAGTAGTTTTTAATTTCCTTTTTCCTTCCGCCATCATTAAAATGAATTTAAATTGCTTGAAGTAGTTAAAAGATACACATTAAAACACGACTATACGAAGAAGAAAGCAAATTATTATTGGTCTTCTATTCTGTCTAAATTGACTACTGTAGGTTCCTGGCTTTACATCTATATTTAACCAAATACGCAGTTTTTTTTTATATAACCTACCAACACAAAGTTTTGTGTCAACAATTGTGTGTCAAGCCCACGCCTTCCTGCCAGATGTGCATCCGGTAGTATTTTATAATTGATACGTACCAATATTCATCCCACCCTCACCCCCTTTTACACCCCTTAACTGATAACCTTGTTCAGCTTTCCCTTCGCCTATTGCGACCCTGAGTGTTTGTTGTTTAAGCACTGAATGATAGCGACACAAGTCCATCGTCGTCAATAGCTGTAACTTAACGTAAAGGATTGTCATTTTGAAGGTTCTAACCCCCCCCCCCCCCTCCCCTCACCCCTGCCTACTCCTCCCTCTGCCATCTTTATCATTTTCAGTTTACTTATCTTTTTAAAAATTAAGTGAAATGAATTTCAAATGGTTTGAAGTAGTAAAAACATACACATTATAGAACCTCAATGCGAATAATAATCAATTCCTTTGTTTGTTTTTCATTTCTAGACGCTTTCCGATTGCACTACAATCATATTAAACAACAAAGGCCTACCCACGTAGCCCACCCCTCCCTTTCGACACTCCTTAACTGATCTAACCTTGGCCAACTTTCCCTTGGCCTACTGCGTTCCAGATTATTATTTTTTACTTTAGCGAGATAATAAAATTCATAACTAAATTCTACAGGCAATTCTCATCACAATGATATACATTATTGTTCTAGAGGCTGCCAGGCTTAAGTGTTTAGTGTTTAAGCCCTAAATAATATTGACACAAGTCAATAGCTATAGCTTAACGTAAAAAAGTAGTCATTTTGGGGGTCCATGGGGGGGTTATAACCCCCCCTAACCCCCCCCCCCCTGCCTACGCCACTGTGTATCACAATATTGCTTCACTTAAATAGCTTATGCATTAGCTCTTTTTATTGAGTTTAGTAAAAAAAAAATTATTACCTCCCCTGGACAAAGTAACGTGATGCATAATTTCAATTTGTAAATCGTTACTTAATGGCGTAAACAAGGGGAGAAATGTCGAAGAGGGGAGGAATAAAGAATTGATTTTGGTTTGAATATCATGCAGGTTTATTCCTCCTAGTAATTAATTTTGAATTAACGTGCAGTGGTTACTGGTTCTGATTGTGTTGTTAAATATGAATTCTCTAATTTTTTGATTGATTACGGGAATGGTGCCTTTAGGGACGGTTCATGTAGCGGCTACATATATCAACTTGGGTGTTATGTATCTGTTTACAATGGCCGCTCTCCCGAAAATATTTGTTGCGCTCTATTTGTATTTGTTTCATTTGTTGCGGATTTTTGTCCGTTATGTTTTTCCATCTTTCCCCGTTTCTTCTATGAGGGTCATTCTAAAAAAATTATTCCATAAATTTTCAGCTTATCAGTGGCTTTCAAATTTTAATGGGTAGTTTTGCTTCTCCTTCCATCGTCCTAAGCCCATGATTTGTGTCTTGTCTAAATTTTTTTTTGTGCCGCTCGCTTGTCCGAAGTCTTTGAAGTGGTTGATCACAGCTATTAGTGATTTTTCTGTCTGTAGACTAAATATCGTGTCGTCAGCGAAAAAAAAAGAATATGTGAATACAAATAAATCCGGTAAAACCTGAAAATAATTACGGGCTTAAAGATTTTCAATGTTTTCAATAATACATTTAAAAAAGAAATTGATCTGAATTCTCTTAAATTGGTTTGAGCTATGCCCAATGTATAAATAGTTTAGCTTATAGCTAGAATAAAATCTTATATAAGATTTATATATATATTTAAATATAGTATTTATATTTAAAAAATATATATCTTTATAAACTATTTGGTAAAGTAGACACGCATTCATATTATTATTATATAAGAATAATTTTGTATTGTTTCCTTTGCTATTTTATTTTTTTTAAATTATAAAAAAAATATGTAATAAAGTTAATTAGTACCAAACGCCTTTGCTTTAAAGAACTAAAAACAATATCTACATTTTAATAACCACAGGGTTCATGCAATACATATAATACACAGCATGAGCATGGTGTTTTTTTATTATTGTGGTGTACAGTATTAAATGGGGTGGAGTGGCAGCTCTGCCGTTCTAATGCAACCATTTTGTTTATACTAGGGTTTTCTTAAGTTACTTTGGGCCAATGGCGTAGCCAGGATCGTCTCAAGGGGGGGGGGGGGGGGGTTCAATTTCTACCCGGGGACAAACTTTCGATTTGCACACACCCCCCCCCCCCCCCCCCCTCAAACTTTCGATTTGCACCCCCCTCATACTTTATATATATATATATATATATACCTAGGGGTCTATGGGGGGATGTTTGTCTGTCTGTTTGTAGGTTTGAGGTCACATCAAAAAGCAGTTATAATTACGACAAGCTTTCTCGAAGTTTAATATTTGTTAAGAGTTGGTTGATTCTGGATTTGTTTAATAACATGTCTTGGTTTAGTTTTAGTCGCTGTAAATATATTTTAACGTTAAATGGGATGACAAATGTTTTTAAAAAATGTACTACTTTTGTTAAATAATTGTGCGCCTGAAGTTTTAGACTTAACATTTTAACACTAAGTTAACATTATTTCTCAAAACAAATATTAATAAATCCGTGACATTTTAATTTTGAACTTAATTACAATAATAAATAGTTGTGTCTAAGGGTGTTTGTAAATCTATTGATTAAAACACTTTTCGACGTAGGGTTGAAACTTAGTATATATATATTGCTTCTAATTGTTCCTTTACATTGAGCGCATTACCTCATTAAATACAAATATTTATTTTTTAAATTTATATCCCTCGGATGAAAGGGATCCAAAATTGAAGTTTTAAAAATAATTGTTATAATTAAAAAAAATGGCATAGTTTTTTATTATACTTAAATACTTTTAAAAGATCACTAGTGCTTGCCTGTTTTAGAGTTTCCTAAAATCATATGTTTCTGATAAATATTTTCAAGCTTATTTAACCCTCAAAATGTATACATGTGGTTACATTTTTTGCGTAAACAAAATTTTAAAAAAATGTAATACAACATTTATCATTTATTTTAAATTTTAACCAAGTTAATTTAAACTATTCAAATTTAAGTTACCTCCCTTGACTGGAATGTTTTTTAAAAAATCAAGTGGTAGGTAATGCATTGCCTTTAACTTCTGCTGTCGGTACATAACGAAAACGGTTAGGAAAAAAAACAATTTACTTGATGGACTATCTAAGGGCTTACCGTAAATGAATACTCATCACTTGACTATTGTGATGTATTACGATACAGAGGTCTGACATTTAGCAAGGGCGTAAACTTGAAGCTTCTCCTAAGCTATCCAACATAAAAACTTCACTACTTGTACTCAAATACTTACGCCATCAGTTCTATTCATAAATATAATATTCGGTATTTTAACATTTCACAATAGATCAGGGGTCGGCAACCTTTTGAAGCGGAAGAGCCAAAAGTTACAATTTTCAAAATTTCCCTGGTTTTAAAGAGCCACTAACATTTTTGTATTTCATATATTTAATTTTTTTTATTAAGATTATTAGTATTTGTTCAAGGAGCTGGAGAGCCGCATCTTGATATCAAAAGAATCGCATGCGGCTCGCGAGCCGCAGGTTGCCGACCCCTGCAATAGATCATAATTTTGAGCTTTTTGTCCCTTGATAAAGAGGGATCCAAAATTTGAAAATGGAAACTATGAAACGATGATAAATTATATCTATTTAATAATTTGAAAAATATGTGCCTTATAATTTTATTGGCAGAATTGTCCTAATTAAAGATTGTATTAAATTAAATGCTGAATATAAACTATAAATATTTAATTATTCAAACAGTTTTATTTTATCATGCAAAAACATTTCTACAAATGTTGTAGTTTTAAAAAATAAGTATGCATTTTTAATTTTTCATTTTTTTACGATTTTTAATACGAAATTGTCTCCCGTTGTTTTCATTTTTCTTAAATTTTACAAAATGGGAGATGATTCATTGCTTATGGTGTTATTTAAGACCTCAACAGTCGAAAAAAAAATGCTAACTTTGAATTGCTACAGGGATGATACCAAGAATACAAAACAGATGTTTGGGTAGTGGTCAAGGGAATTTAAAAAACAAACGTTTTGTTACTACAATGTTTTACTTTTTCTTAATGTCCGTTTGTCTGTCTCTTGAGTATTTTTCTTGACACATTTTGAAGACAATTTAAGAAAAATCTAATTTTTGATCAAATTTATAATTAACTATTTACATACAAAAGTCGCTAACTAAAACTTAGAGACACCTAAGTGACGTCTTAGTGTTCGACCACGCACGATACAGCATGACGCTCCTATAGCGGTGGCGTGGTGTGCTGGTAATCATGTGTCGGTAGTAAGTGGAACTAAGAGAGTGTAGTTTTTATGTTTCTATATAAACAAGAAATGTGTACTGTACCTGTGTTTGTAATTTACTGCAATAAAACTTACTTTATCAAATGGATCTTAAAATATATCAGATAGATAATAATACTTACTTTATCAAATAAATCTTAAAATTTACCAGATAGATAATGGGTTTGATCTTTAGATAGGTAGATAAATAAATAGTAAGAACATTAATTTTCAGATGCCTTTGGAAAAAAAAGATTGTTATTTAATTTTTTTTTACTGTATTTTACTTTTTTTTACTGATATTATATATATATATATATATATATATATATATATATATATATATATATATATATATATATATATATATATAGGTCGTATTTTTTCAAATAAATGTAGTAATTTAGTTAAAAATTGCCTCTCTAGTTAATATGTTTGGTCTATGCGTCCAGAAGGTTACTTAAAGGACTAATATGTAATTTTTAAGAAATCATTGGTGGCTTCCATGTGAGAAATGTTTTACTATGTACAACATACTTTCCCAGTTTAATCAGCATTTAACTTACATTCCAATGTAAAAAGTAAAATTCCCTTTCAAACTTGACGGTCTACGGGGCAAGTGAAGTAGAGTTCACCTGTTTCCATTCCAATGTATTGCTTACTTCTACCATCTAAGAGACAATCGGCCTCCTGTCTGTTGTTGAAAGACATCGATATAATCTCCATCTTCCATTTCCAGCAAAGCTGGTGTGTCCCCATCATTTATATGATTTCCATCAAATCTAAATCATACAACTCAAGTTTGTATTCCACCTCTATTACAATAAGTGCCAATTAACTTTCGCAATGCTGTATACTTGATTTTAAACCTGAACTACACTACAATCTTGACCCGTTACTTTTAGATTGATGTGTTCCCTTTGTATTATGGTCTTCCATTATTTTTGTTTCAAAGTTTTGTCCCTTACTAGAGGGATCCAAAATTTAAAATATTAAATACTGCAGCTCCACGACATTAATTATTCAAATATTAAATATTTTACACAATTAGTAAAGTTTGTATAAAATAATTTTACAAATAAAATTTACGTTTTTAAAGTGCTGACGTATATTACATGATATAAAAGGAATAGAAAATCTATTTATGTGTTTTAATTTAAAATTAAGTCACCTTTTTGTTGTGTAATGTTTAAAAATTGTGTCTAAATGTTTTTTTTTTTTTTTAATAACGTTTTCTAAATTATCTCCCTTGTACAATATTTCATGTCCAAATATTCTAATGGGAGATCATTTATGGCCGACGATCTCAATAGTAGAGATCACATCCCAAATGTTTTCAAATCTTACTAAAAAATTATAATAAATTCAAGCGTCAGCTTTACACTGGGAATAGTATGTGTTTGAATGTTTTGTTATTAATTTTTATTGTCTCGGTGTAGGTTAGATCAGTAAATTATCACTAAACTACACACTGATATATGCATGGTTTATAATTTAGTCTTCTTTTTCTACTCTATTAACTTTACCAGAACGTTAGATCAAGGAATATGTTTTGGGGACCACTCATGGTTCTTAATAAATGTTTTGTCCCTTTTTACAAGGGATCCAAAATTATTTAAGTTTGTCTCAATGTATGAACTTTACTAATAAAAGTATACATATTATTTATTGTATTACATTTAAAAAAAACTTATAAGTTATAATTAAAAATAATAATACAAATAAATTTTACATTTTTATGTGTTGACTTCAATAATCAATCATAATAGAGAAACTGTATTTTTCAACAATTATGTATATGTCGTGTTATCTTTGTGATGTGGAATCGTTAAAAGGTAGCATGTCTAAATCTTTTTTTTCTTTTTTGTTACTTTTGACTTGATTATTTCCCTTGCAAAACTTTCACGTCAAAATGTTTTAATTGGAGGTAATTCGTGACCGACGATCTCTGTTGTTGAGATCACATTGTTTACAAGTCTTTATAAAAATTATATATATAGATCTACAATCGTCAGATTTACACTGGGAATAGTGACGTATGCGCTTGAATGTTTCGTTATTAATTTGTATAGTCTCGGTGTAGGTTAGATCAGTAAATTATCACTAAACTGCACATTCATATATGCATGGTTTATAATTGAGTCTTCTTCTTCTACTCTATTAACTTGTACCTTAGTTCAACCAAAAAAAAAAACACTCAAGTTAAAACATTTAAGAATGTGTGTCTTATTATAAATATTGTTGTGATTAAACATTCATATAATTACATGAAGAACTCTCAGTTTCGAAATGTCTCAAGTCTAACTTAGAGAAAAAAAAAAGAATACTGATAATAACTGATAATAACTGCCGCATTTTTGAAATTATAATTATAGTTGTAGGCAGGCAATCACAGTATTTAGGAAGAAGAGACTGAAACGATGAGAATATAAATGAGAAATGAAATAACTATTACATGTAGTGTATAGTTATCGCCTGAGTTTGATAGTATTGTCAAATTTGTATCGACAACCCAACATGTATTTTACAACAGTGGACAGTAAAACTTACATGAAACAAAGTCTAAATTTTAATTTAAGTAGATAGTTAATTAATAAATTTTATTCTAAAGTTTTTGGGAATTAAAATGCCATAAAAACGCGGTAAGGAAAGAACATGTGAATAATATCATATTCGTCGTTGATGCACCATCTTTTTAATCAGAGAATTTTCTTTTTATATGGAGTGAACTTGGGCTACTTAGATTATCCAAAATTCACAAGTGCACACCCGAATCTTTAGTAGATGAAATCATACATTTAGAGAACATTAACTTGTTTTCAAACAGTACAATGGCTGCAGCATTGAGGATGATACTAATAATTACACCATTAGACAAATGGGGGGGGGGGGGTAATAGCAGGGTTAATAACCCACACTAAAACCACTTACCTACGCCAATGATATTTCGTTAAAAATAGAATAATACAATGTCCCCCAAGGGAAATAATTTATAATTCAGTTATCAAAATCAACAACAAACGCACAGGTTACTAACTAAAACAACAAAAACGTGTAATTTTATTATAACATATATTATTTTAATAAGGAAATTTAAAATAATTTAATAACCTAATGAATTTTTAATAAAGGAATAACCTTTTCGCTGCAATACAAACTTATAATGTAGTTTCAAAAATCGTTGCATATACTATAATTTTCTCCGTTATGTATCACCATTATTTATTTAGCGAACGAATATTCTGGATCCCTATTCAAACTAGCGTCCCGAAACGATGTTTCTGTTTTCTTATATATTACCACAAAAAAAAAAAAATCAATTAACAATACCAACGGACAGTAGTTTTTAAATTAGGTCAGGCGTCGGCAAGCTGTGGCTCGCGAGCCGCATGCGGCTCTTTTGATGTCAACATGCGGCTCTCGAGTTCCATGCACGAATGTTGATATTTATATTATTTCATGTTCAAATCTCATTAAAAAATAGTATTCTGTAAAGAAAAAAAAAATTAAGCGGGGTTAAAAAACTCATCAGAGAACAGTGAGAATAGTTAAGGTAGAAAGTAAACGGACATCAGCTTGGGTACCAGGCCCACATCCGTTCTGTAGCCAGCACCGTGGCGACTATTCCATGTTTGCCACTGTCAAAGTGCCGCCTTTTTCGAATGTCTTAAATGGGGACTGTTATTTTATTAATAAAGCATAATAACGCATTCCTCTACCAGTCAGTATGCATTAATTTGACCTGAGTAACGAAGTATTTTAGTTATTAGCTTCCTACGGTTGAGCTATAAGGTACTGGACTCTGGGTTCATGTAGGGTGAAAGATAAGCCTTGTGAGAACCGAAAGACAGAAGCGACCGATACAGTAATCAAACCGATATCCAAACCATTAAGTCGGAGTTTGCCGTGTTGATGCCTGCCTGGCTATGAAAGATACCTACTGAACCAGGGGTGTCCGTAAAGAAAGAAAAAAAAGTTATTGGCTTCTTAAGTGGATTGGGATAGTCCTATAGTTATATTATATAATTACTAATTTTATCATAGCAGATCTAGCTAAACAGTTTTTGTGCGAAACATTTGTTTGTTTAAATATGAAACAATAATTTCATATTTAATGCTATTTATTTCAAATCAAAAATGAAATTTATTTACTTAATCCTTATGAAATACTAAAATAATGGAAAAAAATGTAAGTGGCTCTTTAAAAAACTCGGAAATTTTGTAAACTGTAACATTTGGCGCTTCCGTCTCAAAATGTTGCCGACCCCTACACTATAGCCCAGGGGTCGGCAACCTTTTGAAGGGGAAGAGCCAAAAGTTACAATTTACAAAATTTCCCAGTTTTTAAAGAGCCACCAACAATTATTTTTCAACATTATGTATTTAATTAGGATTAGTAAAATAAATTTGATTTGTTGTTTAAAATAAATAGCGTTAAATATAAAATATTTTTAATTCATTTAAAAACATACACATTTTTCAACAGAAAAATAAAATTATTAATCAAATAATATACTATCCCAATCCACTTTAGAAGCTCTTATTTTTTTTACGGATAACACCGGCTCAGAGGGTGTCTCCCATTAGCCAGGCAGGCCTCAACACGGCAAACCCGACTAGCTGCTTGGATATCGGTTTGATTACCGTGTATCGGTCGCTTCTGTTCTTAGGTTCTCGCCAGGCTTATAATCCTCCCTACCTGAACGCAGGGTAAACTTGTACCCCACCGCCCAGTGCTGAAGAAATTATATAACCATTAATATGTGTGCAAAGAGCTGGAGAGCCGCATGTTGACACCAAAAGAGCCGCATGCGGCTCGCGAGCCGCGGGTTGCCTACCCCTGCTATAGTGAATAAGGGATCGAAAAATTCATTGTACAAAATATTTATAAGCAAGACGCTAGGTAGTAAATTTTTTTTAAACATAATATTAAAAAAAAATATTTTAGCGTGCGCCGAAAAAAATCTAGGTTGTAATTAATTAATTGTGTAAAATATTATAATTAAAAGACCACATTTGAATGTGAATTGTTTAAATTTATAAAATTTTAAGAACATTATATTTATATTATCCTATTTTGCTTTGTTATCTTGTTTGAGGTTGAAAAAAACAAATTTAATCGAAAGTCATCTCCCTTGGACATTTCATTACTATTAGAAACATTAATGCTTAATATCTTAAGCATGGTGTAATTTGTGTTACTCTCCACTTCTTAGTATCATATATGAGAACTGATAACATATATTGCAGTTAAATCCAAAGAATTTTGGAAATCATAAAAAGTGGTAAGGACGACTAAGTTGTACAAAGGAAGTTGGAAGTTTACCTGCTCTTGCTGATGCAGCTTTCGATGCCCTCATCTATTCTACCCCGTCACGTGACGGTCTTAGTGACTTAACCCCCAGGGCTGGGCCAGAATCCTGTCTTGTTTTTTTCATGTTAGCAGACACAGGTGGCAGGATACCTGAGGACCTATCGACCCCGTGACTTGTGGCAGGATACCTGATAGAGGACCTATCAACCCCGTGATTTGTGGCAGGATACCTGAGGACCTATCGACCCCGTGACTTGTGGCAGGATACCTGAGGACCTATCGACCCCGTGACTTGTGGCAGGATACCTGATAGAGGACCTATCGACCCCGTGACTTGTGGCAGGATAGAGGACCTATCGACCCCGTGACTTGTGGCAGGATACCTGAGGACCTATCGACCCCGTGACTTGTGGCAGGATACCTGATAGAGGACCTATCGACCCCGTGATTTGTGGCAGGATACCTGAGGACCTATCGACCCCGTGACTTGTGGCAGGATACCTGAGGACCTATCGACCCCGTGACTTGTGGCAGGATACCTGATAGAGGACCTATCGACCCCGTGACTTGTGGCAGGATAGAGGACCTATCGACCCCGTGACTTGTGGCAGGATACCTGAGGACCTATCGACCCCGTGACTTGTGGCAGGATACCTGATAGAGGACCTATCGACCCCGTGACTTGTGGCAGGATAGAGGACCTATCGACCCCGTGACTTGTGGCAGGATACCTGAGGACCTATCGACCCCGTGACTTGTGGCAGGATAGAGGACCTATCAACCCCGTGACTTGTGGCAGGATAGAGGACCTATCGACCCCGTGACTTGTGGCAGGATACCTGATAGAAAACCTATCGACCCCGTGACTTGTGGCAGGATAGAGGACCTATCGACCCCGTGACTTGTGGCAGGATACCTGAGGACCTATCGACCCTGTGACTTGTGGCAGGATAGAGGACCTATCAACCCCGTGACTTGTGGCAGGATAGAGGACCTATCGACCCCGTGACTTGTGGCAGGATACCTGATAGAGGACATATCGACCCCGTGACTTGTGGCAGGATACCTGATAGAGGACCTATCGACCGCGTGACTTGTGGCAGGTACCTGATAGAGGACCTATCGACCCAGTGACTTGTGGCAGGATACCTGATAGAGGACCTACCGACCACGTGACTTGTGGCAGGATAGAGGACCTACCGACCACGTGACTTGTGGCAGGATAGAGGACCTACCGACCACGTGACTTGTGGCAGGATAGAGGACCTATCGACCTCGTGACTTTTTTTTTCTCCCTGTCTGTTGATTTTGAGGGGAGGTAAGCGTCGTCAACAAATATGGCGTCGTTTCTGGACGATCCATTAAGTAAGACAAAACATTTAGGGAAAACTAAACAATATCATCACTACTTGAGAATACAAGCGTCCGACTTTATAATAAGCGTGGGGGTCAAGCGTACACGATGACCTACAATGACCACAACGCTTGTACAATGTACATGTACACACCCGAACACTTAATGAACTTTTTTTTTTTGATATTATATAAAACAATTTTATTGTTGTTTTTGAAATGTTTTTTTTCCTCATACAAGATATTTACATCGTTAGATTGTTTAAAGGAAATATATTTAACGAGCCGGCCCGCGGCATAACATACGCCGCTATTTAGTTGTTGTTTTTTCTACTTTTCAGTAATTCATAATTTGTGAATTCGACAGTACCAACGCTGATACTGAAAATATTTCTTTAAAACACTAGAAGTAGCTCGTTAAGGACCATAACCCCCCCCCCCCCCCTTCCTTCCCCCCTCCAACGTTTAAAATCGTTTCAAACTAAATTATCTGCCCCTAATAGCCGTCACTAAACCCGACTCCACGAAGGTAAACATAGCGTGAACCACAGCTCACTAAGACCATGTAGGGGTGGGGATGGTAGGGAGCGCGTTTTACAGCTTGTTTTCTAGCGTCTCCCAGAAGAGAATTATATATATAGATTATTCGAAAAAAAATATTATTCATTGTCCTAAGCTCTGATTGACTGAAAACGTGCAAGTTGAGATATTTAAAAAATATTTCCTTAGCAGTAATTTTAGTTTCAAATATGTTATAATTACAAGTTTTCTAGAAGTTTAATATTTGTTAAGAGTAGGTTGATTCTGGATTTGTTTAATAACATGGCTTCGTTTAGTCGATGTAAATATATTTTAACGTTAAATGGTGTGACCCCCAGGATTAAAAGAGGTATTACTTTTGTTAAATAATTGTGCATCTACAGTTTTAGACTTAAAATTTTAACACTAAGGAACCATTATTTCTCTAAATAAATATTAACAAATCCTAGACATTTTAATTTTGAACTACAAAATAAATAGTTGTACCTAAAGGTTTTTGTAAATCAAAAGATTAAAACACATTTCGATGTAGTGTCGTAACTTAAGTTATACTGCATCTAAATGTTCGTTTAGATTGAGAGCAATACTTGATTAAATAAAAATACTTATTTATTAAATTAATTTTTTTTTTTTTTTATTTTTTTTTTTTTTTAACATTTAAACTTTTATTTTTCAAAAATGATAATTCCTTATATTTTTTTTAAAAGTAACTATTGGTCATGACAAAGTAACTAATCATACAGTAACTTAAAATAACAATGTTTATATTAAGATGAAAGATCCAAAGATGAGAGCTCAGTAAACTACAAATTTAGGGCCAGAATTTGAAAACAAAATGAAATGTACACATTAATGAATTTTACAAAATGAAAGATGACATGGGATGATAGTAACAGACAAAATGCTCAGCACAAACTATATGGGGCAGTTGAATAAAGAACCTACATGTCTTTAAGCGTTAACTGCTGTTTTCAATTTCCTTGCTGAAGTCTTTACATCATCATTAACCATAATTAACATGTAATAAAAAAATGTCCTTGCTGGCTTGGATGTGAGAAAATCTCTACACTGTACAACACACTTTCCCAGTTTAATCAGCAATTTAACTTCCATTCCAATGTCAAGCTTTCTTCTACCATGTTCGAGACAAGCAACCACCCGTCTGTTGTTGAAAAAACATCGATTGAATCTCCATCTTCCATTTTCAGCATAGCCGGAGTGTCCTCATCATTTATAGGATTTCCATCAAATCTAAATCTTACAACTCCTGTTTGTATTCCATCTCTATTACAATAAGCCCCCATTAACTTTCGCAGTGGTGTGTTCTTCATAATTTTAAAATGGACTACACTACCATCTTGACCAGTTACTTTTAGATTAATGTGTTCACTTTCTTTAGGGTGCTCCTTTATCTGGCTTGGTTGGTCTTCCATTCTTTCTGTTTCACTCTCTCAGCTTAAACTCAATGTTCTTAAAATAGCCCACAAAGGGAAGGTAAATTAGTTTTTTTTCTTTTCTTTTTTTTCTTTTTTTTTTAAAAGTAAAAAAAAAATAGTTATAAAGACCGGAAGGTAAATTAATTTTTTTTTTTTTTAATTTTCACATTATTTTTAATCAAAACATGTTTATATTACAGTAGTTTTACATTTATATCATTGCATTTATCACAACAAAAACATACACCTTTACAACTATACACAAAGTCCTTCACATAAAAATATGTACGTTAAAGATGACTGAGGTGTTGACAAGGTTTGTATGGCAGTGCACAAATAAAGTTGCCGCACAATGTCTCCTGACACATGCCAGATACTGATTAGGGTGGAGTTGATCAAACCAGAGTACCCATTTTACACACTTAATCATTTATCTACTCCATCTCTTGACTCCAGGACTTAATCAGATTACATCAAAGTTTGCCCAAGGAAAAAACATCAATACCAGGAACAAAAGTCAATAGAAAATCTTGTTTTAAAGGGCTTATGTTATAAAATGATTCATTAAAAAAAAGGGATTGGTCACATAGTCTATAATGTTACAGTTAGTGTTTATGACTTAAAGCAGGACAGAAACATTGGTCAGTGTTTGCCTCTTCAAACAGATTTGGGTATTCATCAGTGTATGTGACAGGGAGCCTAACAAAGAGATAGTGTGGAGTGTTACGACTTAAGCAAGAGTGTACAAGAGTGTAACAGGAGGTCATCAAAGGCTAACTAAGAAGAGAAGCTTAAAAAAGCTGACCATTTTTCAGCTAAGCTTGTGTTGATATACTAGGAATTTTTTTTTTCTTTTTAATGCATAAGAATGTTTTAATATACCATAGACCAAAAAATTTAATTACATAAAATAATATGCAATGAATTCTTTAACTGAACAAGTACATAAAAAGTAAATCCATAACTGATGTGGAAAAAAATCACATGAACATACAGCTGTTAGAATTCCCTGTGTTTATTATGTTGGCCTAAATTTAGAGGTTGTTGACAAATGTTAGCTCGAAGGGTCATGGTGTGAGGGGCGGGGCAGGGGTTTCCTGGCCACAAACATAACACAGTTGTAGTAGTTTTGCATGAGAGACAATGGGTTTTGTGTGTATGAGCAGCGCACATTCATTTCTTCTTTCTCAATTTCAAAGCCAATATCCAGTATAACTTTTCTAAACTTCTTCATAACTTAGTTCTATGGACATCTCATTGACTTGACCAGCCCAGTGGTACAACAGTGGACCTAAATTCACAAGGTATCCTCCAGGTACCAGAATACTGTAAATTGTTTCCAAATACTCAATTATATTATGGGCTGTGTCCAAAAAGAATACAGTCACCACTGCATTCCAAGAATTTGGTTCAGTGTAAATTTTAGTGAAATCTCCAGCCACCATGGAGAAGTCTGCCTCAGGGCTGATCTGCAGGGGTGAGATGTCTGGGAACATGCAGCGCCTGGTCTGGTCTTTAGTGGCCAGGTTGTTGGTGAACTGGTGGATCCAGGGGTAGAGAACCATTGAGTTCCTCTCTTGACATCTGTTTAAAATAAAATTGGAAGCCAAAAGCATGTGTAGACTCCACTCATTCCCCTGGCAGGAGTAGCCCAACCTGGCAAATTCAAATACCAGCCTCCCCAGTCCTGCACCTGGCACCAAAATCTCGACCTCAGATGGTTTTCTTGAGCCCAAGCGTGTCAGCACTGCGTGCATGACTGGCTGATAACACGCCTCCCTCTCAGCTCTGCCATCCTCACTCCAGTCTCTCATGATCTGTTTTAGTGTCGTTTTGACCTTGTCCATTTCCTCACACGTTGGAGGCGCACAATCATTTTTCTTCACTCTGTTAAAATCAGCTTCAGAAATGCACTCCTCCTTGTTGAGAAGCATGTACTGGCAGTCTTGTAGAATGAGTTTAATCACTTCGTAATTGTGGATGATACAGGTCTGGATGGTTTCAAGGTTGTCGATGTATCCCAGGATTCTGTTTTTGTGTTGGTCACAGAGGTTGCTGTAGGATACTTTACTCAACTGAAGCCGCTTCAAGCTGTGCATTTTGTAACATTTGAAAGAATTAATAACGCGAGCGAAGTGTTCTCGTTCTTCTCTTTCTTCCATTTCTAATGCTACCTGCTGATCCGAAACTTCTGCCATTTTGAAAAACTATTATTATCGGAAGGTAAATTAATAACCATCTGATAGGAGGGATCCAAAATCAAAATCTACAATACATAGCTACGCGCATGGTTATTTTTAAATTTAACTAGTTTTTAAATAGCACTAGTGCTTCGCTGCTTTACAGTTTTCTAAAATCATATGTTTCTGAAAACTATTTTCAGAATTATTTAACTGTCACAATGCACACATATGTTTACATTATTTGCGAAAACAAAATAATAAATACAATTTAATATAACATTTATAAATTAATGTAAATGTTAATGAAGTTAATTTAAACTATTCACATTTTAAGTTACCTCCCTTGATTGTAATATTTAAAAAAGAAATGTGCAAATGGTAGGTAATTCATTGCCCTAACTTCTGCTGTCGGTACATAACGAATACGGATAGGAAAACAAACTGATTAC